>NW_015506598.1:164295-220837 GCF_001515645.1 Sinocyclocheilus grahami
TTTTTTAAGTTAGACATCAACTTTCTTAGTATTCCTCAATCTATTAATTATAAACAATATGACAAGAAAAAAATAGTAAAATATAAAAGAATGCCAGTTTTCTGATTATTTTTTTGTAAAAAGTGTATAGGGTCGCTAGAGACCTGAGGTATGTAAATGAATTTTTTCCTGCACAACTATATTTACATATCTGATGACTCAATATGTACAATGCATCTTTTTTCCTCAAGGTGGCACTGTTTGATACACAATAATGACGTGACGTTTCACTCATAATTACTGCAGGCATAAAACAAACGAATATCATCAGCAAAAATTGAAGTGGTTTGAATGGCTTTACTGCAGAGCAATTACTATACTATGCAATGAAATATAAATGTCAATGTCATTTGATGCTGGATGTGGTGAATAAGCTGCCAGTGATCAAAATATTGAATATGAACGATAGTTTTGAGAACATGGTTGAGATTGTGAATGTGAGGCAGATGCTGAATGTACTGTGGAAGTGCGCTCTGACGATGACAGCGATGGTAAAATCATCTGCTCAAATTGAACCCTTAGTTTCAAAAGGTAACAAAATATGCTTCATTTTATTCTTCTGAAATTGTTCTTAAAATATTTTTTTGCTATTGCAGCAGTTAAAGATCCATCCGTGCTGTGTATATAGAGGTTCGGGTCACTAAGACCAGAATATGTAATAATGATTAGTGAAACATTCATGCATTTAAGGGTTAATGGAGGTTTAAAAAAAAAATTCACATGCAATTAAAATACGTAACTGATCGAACAAAAACAGTGGAGATCTGACAAAAACAGGTCTCAGAGAGGTGTTTATTACAAATAAAAATTAAAATGAAAGCACATCGAGTTGGCAGAGTGCGAGGGTCGTGGTGGGATGCGTATCCGTCACTCATGGTGCACCTCCGGACAAACAGAAGAAGTGAGGAATATTTAACAGCAGCGGTCACAGTAATGATGAGGCTAGTTCCAGTGATCGTGCCCGCTCCGTGTGTCTGCTGGGCGGTGATCAAACAGGCAGGGCAGCGCTTTTCACGAGCGGAGATCGCTACTAGACCAATCATGTAATTTGTTATTTTTATTTTATCTCTGTTCTTTTGTCGTAAGTTATGCTATTACTCCAGTCATTTATACTAACCTATCCAGCGCTCCCTGAATGCAGTCTCTGGCTTTTTGCCAGTCAAGCGCAACGCAATTTGAGTCATCAAATTTGATGACACCCCTGGGAACTACAGTATGTTACTTAAAAGGTCACACAGGTTTGCTTGAGCCGTGAAATCATAAAAGAGAAAGTACAGTCCTTTATTAAAACCAGACTTAAGCAAGAGAATAAACCGAACTCTTAACCTTACAGTGAAAAGACCGACCTTTCAGAGGTGTACACAAAAAACCCCCCACAGCAAATTACTATGAAATAACTATGAAAAAACAATAAATATGAAAAAGTCACACTAGTGTCACACTTCTCGGGAGGCAAGGAACGAGGAAACATGGCGATAACTTCAATTCACAGTCTTTAATGATCACACGGGGAACGTAGGGGACACTGGAACACAAGGAATGACGTTTGAGGACCGACAAAACTGGGGCTTTTAAACACTGGGTGATTGTGAAAACACAGGTGCAAGGAAAGACTAATTAAAGGGAACACAGCACACCTGGGGAGGGAAAACACAACACACTCCCCTTGTCCAAATACCCACACTTGCGGTCTTGGCCACTTGAGAGCACGTGCGTGCAACAGGAAGTAAGTGCGCAAGACTGTCCCAGGTCTTAAAAACGCCAGAGCGCAGTGCCCTTAAAGCACACTAAATTCACACTATCTCGAATACCGCTCCGGAGCACTATTCGAGACTTAGTGTATCCCATCATGCATCATGTTCTGGAAATAAATCGTGAGACTTTTTGCCGAGATCTCGCGAGAGGTCACGGAAACCTTTCCAATGCAAGTTAAATATTAATATAATAATTAGATATTACATATAATTTGGTAGAAAAACAGTGTTTTTACGTTTTATTGGTGCAAAGATGAGTAGTGGTGATATTTATTTTGTACAACATTTGCAACTGCTTTTTATCACTTAATTAGAAGCACCACAAATTATTTTTTCAGGTGCTGGGTAATATCATTGTGCCTGCTGCACCCATGGTACGGCAGCAAAGTTCCTTGATTATTATGCCGGAATGAGAGTATAGTTCCTAGCCATATCGGCCTAGAAAATCGCAAATTTTAATTTTCCGTCGGTCTTAGTACACAATGTAACTACAGAAGAGTCAAGTCTTAAATAGGAAAAATATAAAAACTATTTGGTCATTTTTGAGCGAGATGCTAACAGTCAAACCAGATTCAATGATCTATGCTAATCTACAGCAAAAAGTGCAACCGCCAGACCCGGAGATCGGCTGAATGGATTTGAAAACAGTAAAACTCAACTGTTTAACTCTAGGGGAGTTGGAAAATGAGCCTATTTTCAAAAATAGTGGAGTGTTCCTTGTAATATATTACCCCCAACACTGCCTTTAAGCTTATCAAATCTGCCTTCATTTAATCAAAAATTCAGTAAAAACAGTATTGTGAAATATGATTACAAATTAAAACAACTCTTTTCAGTCAGACTTTATTTTGAGGCCCAATTCTTGCTATTAACAAACTAATAGTTAGTAAGGTAGTTGTTAAGTTCATGTATTGGGTAGGATTAGGGATGTAGAATATGGTCATATGTGCTTTATAAGTACTAATAAACAGCCAATATGTTAATAATATGTATGCTAATAAACAGCTAGTTAATAGTGATGATTGGTCCCTCAGTATACTAAAGTGTTACCCTGTTTTCTATTGTAATATATTTAAACAACAACGACAACAACAACTGTCATTATTCAGAAATACAATATTGCTGAATTTCACTACTGACCAGTGGCTTTATTGTAAATTGTCTGTATTTATTGTTCTCTCTGTGTTATTAATGTTGTCCGATGGCCAGGTCACGTGTGGGAAGTGTTAGAGGTTCAATGTTTCCAAACTGTGGCTCAGGAGACACTGTATTTGACTTCTTCCTTTGTTAGGAAATAAATGACAATAAACCAACCTGTCTAATGTGAAATAATAGTGACAAACAGCAGTTCAGTGGAATTAATGCAGCCCCTTTGCTTATTTAGCTGTGCTGGTAAATCAGCCGTGCTATCTGTCTGTACAAGGTGCAACCGGTTCCCGCACAGGGTCAAACTCATGCTGCAACCACTTCAAAAACACGTCATTAGGAAGAGTGGGCATGAATAAATGGGAGTCATCAGATGAAAGGAAAAATTGATCTAATGTGGTGCGTGGTTTTTCTGTTGTGAAGAGAATTGTAGGCCTCAAGGTTTCGCCATTCTCTTAATACAGAGCACTACAGGCCAGCTTTTTTAAGTGGCTGTGGCCTGCACTGCATGGCAATATTCATTATGGCAGGCTGGATTAAAAGTGAATGCACAAATAAGATAAAACGTTCTTTCTCTTTTCATCTCTTATCTTTTCAAGGCCTCCCAGTTTTGCCTATCCTGACCATTATTTTCTGCCTTATTTATACTAGCTTATTCTCTTTTTTCCCCCTGCTGCTCTCAGTGTTTTCATGACTTCTGTTAGTGTGTAACCCTCACTTTGATTCTCTCTCAGTTTTATGACCTCGGTTCACCAGCTGACTCATCTGGCAGTGCTCCGGGATGTCTGATGACGGACAATAGCTGTGTGAACATGGGTTTTCCTTCCTGCGGGACCCGGGGGCGCTGCCACGGAGAGTGGGGTTCCTTCAGCTGTCAGTGCATACCTGGGTACAGCGGGCATCAGTGTGAAAAGGGTAATTACTCAGCAGTTGTCCCAAAGTTTTCAAGTCATGTCTGTTTCCACAAGTGGAATGTGAGAGAGACTGAGTCATCAAAGATAAGGCAGATAAGAAGTCATTGCTAAAGTGAATGGATGTGAAAACTATGTGTGTGTGTATGTCTGTGTGTGTCTGTGTGTGTCTGTGTGTGTCTGTGTGTGTCTGTGTGTGTGTGTGTGTGTGTGTGTGTGTGTGTGTGTGTGTGTGTGTGTGTGTGTGTGTGTGTGTGCGTGCACTTGTGTATGTGTGTGTGTGTGTGCACTTGTGTATGTGTGTGTGTGTGTGTGTGTGTGCACTTGTGTGTGTGTGTGTGTGTGTGTGTGAAGGCTTTTCAGTGGGGCAGCAAATATCTTTGAATTGCTCTGTGTAGGAGGGATAGTGTTAGCACCCAGGCAGGATTTTCACACACACCGAATCTTGGCACAAATTGCATTCAGAAGTGTTGTGAATTTGTAGAGCTTCTTTATGTAACATGACTGGAACATCCTGTGATATTCTCCCAGGGCGTTTTTCACTGTTTATGCATCCTTTTTTAAGGACTGCATCTGAAGAACACATTTGTGTTTCACAGAGGTCCCGGAGTATTCTTTTGATGGAAGGAGTCACATACACTTTCAGCTGGCCTTCACGCTCCCGGCCAGACACACGCAGGTTCAGGTCCTGGTCCGGACACGCAAACATAGCAGCTCTATCCTCAGCATGCTGTCTAAAGAACAGAATGAATATCTCAAACTGGAGGTTAGTGCTCTTGAAATGTCTCTCTTTTTCTCTCTCATGCTTTTCACTTCCCTTGAATATAGCAAATGCATTATCAAGGTTTTCTTTCTGCTGAAGGTGTATTATTATCATGTTCTTTTTTAAAATTAACTGTTCTTTTCCAAAGATTCTCATATTCTGCTTTAAAAAACAAACAGTACAAAAACCTTACCAATCCCCAAACCTTTTAATGGTAAAGTGTGTTGAAATGAATATTTCTAATGTATTATTACTGTTAGTCAATGATGCATATTAAATATGTGACCCGTGCTGGCAAAATTAGTCGGAATGTGTACAGTCTAATTTTGAGCTACAGGGCAACAAAAAAGTGAAACATGTCGAATTTGAGGTTTTCACAAAAATGAGTTAATTAAGCCCTTGTCAAGCAATCCCAATTCTCCAAATAATAGTAGTATCTTTATTTGTCCATTTTTTGACAGGAGCATTCCACCAGCGCTCTATCCCAATAAATATACACATATACACAGAATTACGGTATTTAAGTGTTCACGCAAACATAAATTGTTATGTCTGAAGTGAATATTTGGGGAACTGTTGGGGAAAAACATTGGATGTGTAACATTAAATTAGATCCGTGCATTACACTACATCTTAATATTGGTTGTCTGTCACATTAATGTTAATCAAACCATAAAAGAAAAGAGGGAATAACTTGCTGCTCTTGATTGAGCTGCTTTTGTAGTTTTAATAATTTATTTGTAATGAACACACTTAAGTGAATTTTACATTTTAGTGTTTGTTTTTTCTTATTCGAATGCTTATGTTTAGATGTAAAATGAAAAAAGTAATACACTATAAGCTACACTTGTTTCTTTCTTATAGTTGTTCTTTTTTTGCGTTGGTTCTTATTTATAACAACATAGATAAAATAAAAATAGCTATATTGTGATTATTAATCTAGTAATAATTATTTAGAAAAGAAGTGGGGGAAAAGATGTAATGTTGCTGGATGATTTTGCTTTGGAACCTTCAGAAAACTTTAAATCAGGTTTTCTCTAAATTTACTTTGCTGACTCCCTCAACGTCAAACAAGTGTAGCTTTGTCTGATTCCAACAAATCATACATAATTTTGAATGTCGTTTAATAGAGGATGTAAAAATAAAAATTGCTCATTTTGACTCATTTTGCCAGCACAGGTCACATATTGTTAACAATTTGAAACCATATTGTTATATTGTACATATAACCATATTTTTGTTTGTTTAATTAAGTCTCAAGCTCACCAAGACTGCATTTTTTTGATTAAAAATACATCTAATACAAATATAGATTAATACAATAAAAAACTGTTTTCTATTTTAATATAGCAACAGCCATTACTCCACTCTTCAGTGTCACATGGTCCTTCAGAAATTGTTCTAATGTGCAGATTTGTTGCTCAAGAAACATTTTCTTTTGTTATTATCATCAAAAATATTGAAAATGGTTGTGCTTTCTTTTGATGAATTGACAGCTCAAACTTTTGAACGCATGCTGCTTATACATTTTTTGACATTTCAAGTTGTATAAATTAACATTAATGTAATATGAAAAAAGATGAATTAACTTTGAACAATATTATATTTAAAAATTAACATTAACTTGGATAGTATACCAGAAATATTGAGCACCCTGCCAACACCCTCCGAAGTGATTTTTTGTAATGAATGTTTTAAATGTCTCCTCTGTTTCCCTACAAATTTATGCCCATGAAATGTCCTTACAACAAATGAGCAATGTCGACCGCCGGCATATAAAGATTATTTGTTCTTGATGTGCTCTGTAATAGCAGCCCATCTGCCAGACCCCGCGAACGTTGTTGCAACAGCGGTGCAATGTGAGAATTTGAATGGAGCAACGAGTTTGTGTTTAATCATAGAGGCATTAGTATGCGTCTCCCGATTCGGCTGATACACTTGCAGAATGCATGGCATCTACCCTCTCACTCCAAGGCTGTCTCATTTTTTCAAAAATTTTTTTTTTCTTCTCTCAACACCTGCCTTAAGATGATGCAGTCGGATTGCTGATTGCTGCTTTGTTTCTCTCCCTCTCCCTCCTCTCCTTTTCCTCTGTCTCTCTAACTCCCCCATGTAAATCGTGGGTGATTTATCTGTGGCATGAATTAGACATGTCTGTGAGACAGGCTAGAAGACATTTTATATCCCCTAAAGTGGCAGGCTACAGATTTCATTACCTGCTTATATTGTGATTCTTGCAAGGCTTCGCAGCGGTGCAGGAACTGATGCTGCCTTTGTGCCATGTGCGAAAGATTAAAACTTAATCTCCTGCTGTGCTCCTCTCAATTACCTTAGCAATAATGCTAATTGATGTGATGTGCCAATACCCATTTAGCATTGCCTGTTGTGTCTGATTGTGATGCATCATCTCACTGAGACATTTTCAGCAAGGTGTTCTTATCATCAGCGGATGAGGAGGAAATGATAGTTTGATCATCTAATTTCTTCTCAAGAGACTTAGCCACAGGTCCATTAGCGGCAGTGGAATATCAATGTTCTGTAGTCTGTGTTTTTTTCTTTGAATTCAAGGAATTCTCACTCAGAACTTGTTTAGAGCTTACTGACAGGTGTACTGAGTTGGTTCCCCTTCGGGAACTCGAGCTGTGTCGGAAACGCTAGGGGAACGCCTTCAGCAATACCAAGCTCTGAATCATATGTGTAATCAGTCGAATCGATGGGCAGGACGTCAGAGGCGGATGACGTCATGACCAGGAAGCTTTAAAAGCACGTGAGGTGCAGCCGGCGCTAGCTTTCTGTCATTCAGCAAAGCTCTCTGTGTGTGTCGGTCACGATTTATGTTCTGTGAGTCTTATTTATTGTTGTCTGTCCAAAAGTTGCACAAGCATTCAAAATATAAGCTCCAGCAGAAAAAAAGATGTCTAAACTAAAGACAAAAAAGGGCGAAAGCAGATCGCGTTACAGACTGTGTGCAAATTCGATGAACACTTTCTGCGGGCCAAGTCGCTACCTCCACGCCGGAGCCTGATGTTTTTTCCCGATCTCCACACTGAGGTATCGAGGTTGTGGAAGAAACCATTCTCGGCCTGCTTATTCGTCCCCGCCTCTGATTACTATGGAAATGTGGCGGGGTTGAGTGAATGCGGTTACAGAGCGATGCCCCGGGTAGACCAGACGCTTGCGAGCTATTTGTCACCTGGCACGGCGTCGTCTCTGAAGGCTCCGGTCTTGCCCTCTAAGCCGCTGCGAACCACTTCAGCGCTGGTGGGCAAGGGGTACTCGGCACCGGGTCAGGCTGGTGCGTGTCTGCACACTATGTCAGTGTTACAGGCGTACCAAGGAGGTTCAAAAACAGAGCGTTGCCTCTCGCGCTCCCCCGCAGTGGGACCGAGGATGGCGGCGCTCTAAGTCAGGGGTTTCTAAGGCGAGGCCCGATCTGAGGGTCGTGCTTCAGTCGAGGAAGCCCTCGACGAAGCGGTCCTGACAGACCTAAGTCCAGGACTGCTGAGGGCTCTCCTCAGTGCCCTCGGGAAACCATTCTGCCAACCCTGCCAGTGTTCCAGCAAAGGTTTCTCTCTGTATTTTCCGCCCGGGAACGTAGCGGAGCCGAGAGCCTCGACAACCCTTTGGGGGTCTCTCAAGCAGCTAGCTCGGCGATCTCCTGCTGGTCCGCTGCTTCAGGGCACCCAGCTATGAGCTCCAAATACACCAGAGGCCAGTCTCGAGAGACTGGTTCCCTTAGTAGATTATTTAGCAGTGTGGAAACTACTGCCAAATGTATCTCGTTGGGTCCTGCAAACTGTAGAAAGAGGCTATCGCATTCAGTTCGGCGCTCCGCCGCCACCTTTCAAAGGGATTTTTCTCACAGTAGTGGGCCCAGAGCAGGCTCTGTTATTAGAACAAGAAGTCAATACTCTCTTGAGGAAGGAGGCCATCGAGGTGGTCCCTCCTCTCGACAGGGAGTCCGGGTTCTACAGCTGGTACTTCATTGTTTCAAAGAAGGATGGAGGGTTGCGTCCAATTTTAGATCTGCGGCTATTGAACCGCTCAGTCATGCGTCTGAAGTTCAAAATGCTCACTGTCAAACAGGTCGTGTCTCAGATCAGGTCCGAGGACTGGTTCGTCATGATAGATCTAAAATATGCTTATTTTCATGTCTCCATCATTCCCAGTCACAGGAAGTTCCTGAGGTTTGCTTTCAGGGGCAAAGCTTACCAATATTTGGTCCTTCCCTTCGGCCAAGCACTCTCAACCCATACTTTCACGAAGTGTGTGGATGCCGCTCTGGCTCCTCTGCGGCTCCAGGGCATCCGCATAATCAATTACATCGACGATTGGTTGATGTTAGCTCAATCAGAGCAGATGGCGGTTCGGCATCGAGATGTCGTTCTCGCTCATTTCCCCAAGGGGAAACCCGCTTCGCATGATCAAGGCCACACGGCGATGCCTACGTGCCTTAGACATGTGGAGGAAACTTTGGTTCTTGTCTCAGGGCCTGGTACTGGGAGCTCCTTGTCGCCACGTAACGCTAGAGACGGACGCGTCCCTCACCGGTTGGGGAGCAGTCATGAGTGGCCACCCTGCCCGTGGTCTGTGGAGTGGTCGTCCTCTTACGTGGGACATCAATTGCATGGAGATGCTGGCCGTGTTTCGAGCCCTCAAACACTTTCTTCCAGACCTAAGAGATCGCCATGTGTTGGTGCGCACCGACAACACAGCGGTGGTCTTTTATATCAACCACCAGGGAGGTCTACGTTCGTGCCCCTTATACAAGCTGGCGCATCAGATCCTTGTGTGGTACCAGGGCAAGCTCCTCTCGCTGAGGGCAGTTCATATTCCTGGGCATCTCAATATGGGAGCAGACATCCTGTCGAGGCAGGGGCCGAGGCCCGGGGAATGGATGCTTCACCCCGAGGTGGTGAAGCAGATATGGAGAGTTTTTGGCCAGGCTCAGGTGGACTTGTTTGCGACTCAGACGACATTGCAATGTCCCCTCTGGTTCTCTCTGACTCATCCAGCTCCACTGGGGCTGGATGCTATGGTACAGACTTGGCCGAGGCTTCGTCTGTACGCCTTTCCCCCGATCGCTCTGCTCTCGGGAGTTCTAGAGCGAGTGCGTCGGGACGGGGTCCGTCTATTGCTAGTAGCCCCGTTCTGGCCGGGTCGAGTATGGTTCTCAGACCTGATTTCTCTCCTCGATGGCACTCCATGGGAGATTCCCGTCAGGAGGGATCTCCTCTCACAGGCGGAGGGTATGATCTTTCACCCCCGCCCAGAGTTGTGGAAGCTGTGGGTGTGGCCCCTGAGGGGGCACAACTCATAGCATCTGGTCTCTCAACCGAGGTTGTTAAGACCATCCTCCAATCTAGAGCTCCCTCAACGAGGAAACTGTACACCCTGAAGTGGAGGCTCTTCACTTCATAGTGCGGAGACTGCCGGCTTGACCCAGTTAACTGCCCAGTTGGTACAGTGCTGGAGTTCTTGCAGGCCCGTTTCTCTGAGGGGTTAACCCACTCCACCCTGAAGGTCTACATGGCGGCTATAGTGGCCTACCACGCCCCTCTTGATGGTCACTCAGTAGGCAAGGACCCCCTGGTTACACGTTTCCTCCGTGGTGTGATGAAGCTGAGGCCTCAGGTACGATCTCGTGTCCCTCCTTGGGACCTCACTGTGGTGTTAGAAGCTCTCTGTAGTCCTCCTTTTGAGCTTATCGAGGAGATATCAGATCGTCTTCTTACGTTAAAGATTGTGTTTCTCTTAGCTATATCTTCTCTAAAGAGAGTTGGGGATCTGCAGGCCCTTTCTGTGGCTCCTTCCTATCTCGACTTTGCGCCCGGTCTGGCCAAAGCTTTTTTGTACCCTCCGGTGGGGTATGTCCCTAAGGTCCCCTCCTCTAAACCACGGCCTGTCGTACTCCAGGCGTTTTATCCTCCTCCCTTTAGGGAGCCCGACCAGCAGAGGCTTAATTGTATGTGTCCAGTTCGAGCACTGGATGCATACGTCAACAGAACTGCCCTGTGGAGAAAGGCAGACCAACTACTTGTATGCTATGGTCCCCCTAAGAGAGGTAATCCTGCTTCCAAGCAGACCCTCAGCCAGTGGATAGTGAATGCCATTACGGTTGCCTATGAGTCCTCTGATCTCCCCTCACCATTGGAGGTCAAGTCTCACTCAACAAGAAGTGTGGCGGCCTCCAAGGCCTTTCTCGCAGGAGTTCCTATGCAGGACATCTGCAACGCTGCAGGATGGTCTACGCCCCTCATGTTCGTCAGGTTCTATGACCTAGATTTGCGGGCCACTCCAGGCCCCTCAGTTCTCTTGCCATAGCTGTGCTCTTCCACACTAGGCAGGGATTTGCAAGTCTGGCAGCGTGGACATCTCGTTCCCCTAGCGTTTCCGACGCAGCTTGAGATCCCGAAGCGGAACGTCCCAGGTTACGTATGTAACCATGGTTCCTCGAGGGAACGAGACGCTGCGTCGCAAGGCCATACTTCCGCCATCCCTACTAGAGCTTGCTCCACTCCTAAGAAACTAGCGCCTGCTGCTCCTCACGTGCTTTTAAAGCTTCCTGGTCATGATGTCACCCGCCTCTGACGTCCTGCCCATCGATTCGACTGATTACACATATGATTCAGAGCTTGGTATCTCTGAAGGCGTTCCCCTAGCGTTTCCGACGCAGCGTCTCATTCCCTCGGGGAACCATGGTTACATACATAACCTGGGACGTTTTATCTGGTAATATTAACCATGACACTGGAAAACAACCCTATGAGCAGCCCAGATAGATGCTGCTTTTAAAATATGCAGAAGAGATTTAGTGAGATGCATAATACAGAGCCAAATGTTAAATCATATTCAGGTAACATCATTCAGTTGCAATGTGGTCATTATGTAGTAGTGTTTTTAGTATTTTGAAGGTTTTGATGATAGACAGCTCACAGAAAACATTTGAATATCGTATTTGAGACTATCTTTCCATTTTGAGAATAAGCAGAAAAACCAAAATATAGACCTCTAAATCGGTGGTTCTCAATCTTTTTGACTCCAACTAAAATAATTAAAGTTAACCATTCCAGGAGTTGTGAATGCTCTGCAAGATTACCACTCCAGCCAATTGATTTACATGACTTTTGTTTATGATTTATTAGATAACATGATTTACTGTATTTTTAAATATATATTTTTACTTACAATTTCTACCTGATAAAATATTTAGAACTTGGTATAACTGGAAAATGTATCTAAAATAATTAAAGTTAACCATTCCAGGAGTTGTGAATGCTCTGCAAGATTACCACTCCAGCCAATTGATTTACATGACTTTTGTTTATGATTTATTAGATAACATGATTTACTGTATTTTTAAATATATATTTTTACTTACAATTTCTACCTGATAAAATATTTAGAACTTGGTATAACTGGAAAATGTATGTTTTGCAAAAAAAAAAATGCCATTAGAATTTTAAAAATGTGTTAATTTACATTTTATTGACTTTCCCAGGTATAGAATTAACACTTTTAAAATAAGGTTACCTCATAAATATACAGTGCCCTCCATAAGTATTGGGACAGTAAAAACAACATTGATCTGTTTGCTGTGGAGTCAAGAAATCTGTAAATATGATTAAAAGATGAATCTGAGACAAAACTACAGAATGTAACATTTTACTATTGGGTGTTTCAACACATACTTGTTTTACCATCTAAGAAGATCAGCACTTTTAGATTTTTATCCCGCCATCTGGTATGAGCATAAATATTGGGACAGTTGGCTCACAGGTCTTTCTAAGTTATCAGCTGTGTCCTGTTGCATGAATTGATCAGATATTAAAAGCAGTGAATGTGTCATATCAGTTATATCCATTGCTTCTGCATTCTGAGTCTTGCATTTGATGATGACACAAAAAAAACAAAACAGGATGAAGTCGAGGAGCAAGCAATGTGAATGCTAAAAGAAAAACAGGAACTCAATTAGAGCCATATCAAAAACAGTGGGCATGAAGAAATCAACGGTTTGAAATGTCCTGAAAAAGAAAGAAATCACCAACAACATGAGCAACCAACAACAAACTGGTCAGCTGAGAAAATCAACAGCAGTTGATGACAGACAAATCATAAAAGCTGTGAAAAAGAACCCTAAAATATGTGTCTGTAAAATCACCAACAACCTCCAGAAAGCTGGGGTGATGGTCTCACAATGTAATGTCAGCGGAAGACTTTGACACAGAATTACAGAGGCTACATAGTAAGATACAAACCCCTGATCAGCACCAAAAATAGAAGGGCCAGATTAGAGTTGGCAAAAAAGCAGAAAGGTGAGTTTTGGAGAAGAGTTTTATGGACAGATTAAGAGACTAATGGACATAGTTTTATGGACAGAAATTAAGATTAACCTTTATCCAAGTGATGGGAAAGCAAAAGTGTGGTGAAAAAAAAGGAACTGCGAATGATCCTAAGCATACAACCTCATCTGTAAAGCATACTGGAGGTAGTATAATGGCATGGGCATGCATGGTTGTCTCTGGAACAGGCCCTTTCGACTATATTGATGACTTAATGTATGATGGCTGCAGCAGAATGCATTTGGAAAGGTACAAAACCATCTTGGCAACCAATGTTCAAGAAAATGTCACCAGACTCATCAGAAAGCTCTTCATATTGCAATGGGAAAATGGCCCATAACACATTGCCAGTTCATCCAAGTAGCTTATCAGGGCAAAGAAATGGAAGGTTTTAGATTGGCAAGTCAATCTCCAGATTTAAATTATATTGAACATGAAATTTACCAGCTAAAGAGGAGACTAAAGGCAGAAACTCTTATATTATATACTCACATTATATACTCACTTCTTCTGGAGAATGTCACATTTTATTATGGGATGTTTAGAAATTGGTAGAAATCGCGGTCTTTCCCCCTCAGTAGAAATCACAGTAAGTGCACTTTAGCACCACTTTGCACGCCACTGGAGGGCACTGTATATATAAGAATGTGGGACCTCTAGATCTTCATTGAAAAAATAGTGAAAAGTTATTTAGGGGGTGAATTAAAATAAGAAATATCGTTTTTCTAGTAGTTTAGTAGTAATTTTAAAGGGGACATTGGATGCCCATTTTCCACGTTGGTATCCAAGTTGGTATGAATCTTTAGGGTCTTCATGAAAAGTCTATGACATACTTTAGTTAAAATTTCTCAATGGTCGTGTAAAACAATACCTTTTTACCCTGTCAAAAACAGCTCTGTTGACAGCGATCCGTTTTAGTGCATGTCCCTTTAAACACTAATGAGCTCTGCTCACCCCGCCCCTCTCTTCCGTGGAACTTTCTAACTAGTACATTATTAGGAATGGCGATTTGCAAAGATTCATTAAAAAAAAAACTTATACTCACTTCTTCTGGAGGTGAAGCTAAATCACGTATGATTCGCGCAAACATAAACACGTTTAGGTAGATTGGGGGGCGCATTCCCTTCAAAAACAAAAGTAATCCACTGCATCATCAGTGGCTCAGATGTCAGGAGTAAATGAAGACTGCTATCTTCATTATTGCATCCAACAACAGAACACTTCAATAGCTTAGGAGACAGTCTTGTCTACATCTGCTCCGGCGTGGATGGATTTTTATCATTAGGGTGGTTGTGTGCACACACTGCCAACACACATTTATCCATGTAAAAGTGGATTTTGCATCCGATGCCCCCCCCCCCTTTTTTTTGAGCCACTGCCTACCTTTCCGCCTCAGAGAAAACACTTCAGTCCTGATTCAATATATGATGTCTCATCTCTTTATAGCATATCACCAGAAAGGGTTTATTTAATGATTCCCAAGATTTTGTCATGATACTGATTGACAATGTGTCATAATATTTTTTACACGTAACAAAAGATGAAAAGGTGGTTGTGGAACCCAGGCATACTCAGCGCTATGCACTTAAGATATAATGATCCATGATTAAATGACTTTTAATTCTTAAACATGCACCTGGGCAGATGGCTTCACCTGCTGCTCCAGATGATGACATTGGTTTCTGGATCATTGGGTGGGGATGAGCGGCATGGAGACACGTTTCACACCAACTAGGGAAGAGAGTGAGCATTTATGGGGTAAATCTTAGGGCATGAGGAAAAAGCCCAAAGATTTTCCATGGAGAGATTAAAGTTAATGTTCTTGTTAATTAGTACGCCTTCAGGTTTTAATAGCTACCCAGCATAGCAAAGTCTTGAAATACTCGAACAATCCGGTTTGAGATTATTCTCATGAGCTGTACCGCAGGTGAAACTGAGTAGGTTGTGGGAGAGGAGGAAGGTGCCAAGTTCACAGAGGTCAACCGTGTTTGTGTAAACTATTTACAGTTGTTGTTGAAATCTGAGAGCCTCACTGCCTTTTGCATCATTGATTAGTCCTGCTTTTTACATCACCACAAAGCCAGGATCCACAATGGAGGCTGGCAAATTATGCTCTCTGGGACACAAGCAGAAAGATTCTGAAATTAAAATGAAGGTTGGGGCTTTCTTCAGGAGATCAGCCAGCCGCTCTTTCTCACAAATAAAAACACACTTCATTGTCAAACCTGGCATTTTTTTCTCCAGGTGTGGTGCTATGGCTATATGCTTGTAAGTAAAACCACAGTTGAATTATTGTTATTAGACTGTTATAAGGCAGTACAGTGATGGGCTTGTTGGATATCGGATGATTCAAAGCATGAAACTGCAGGCTTTTATTTAGTATTTTGAAGGTTTTGATGATAGACAGCTCACAGAAAACATTTGAATATCGTATTTGAGACTATCTTTCCATTTTGAGAATAAGCAGAAAAACCAAAATATAGACCTCTAAATCGGTGGTTCTCAATCTTTTTGACTCCAACTAAAATAATTAAAGTTAACCATTCCAGGAGTTGTGAATGCTCTGCAAGATTACCACTCCAGCCAATTGATTTACATGACTTTTGTTTATGATTTATTAGATAACATGATTTACTGTATTTTTAAATATATATTTTTACTTACAATTTCTACCTGATAAAATATTTAGAACTTGGTATAACTGGAAAATGATTGTTTTGCAAAAAAAAAAATGCCATTAGAATTTTAAAAATGTGTTAATTTACATTTTATTGACTTTCCCAGGTATAGAATTAACACTTTTAAAATAAGGTTACCTCATAAATATACAGTGCCCTCCATAAGTATTGGGACAGTAAAAACAACATTGATCTGTTTGCTGTGGAGTCAAGAAATCTGTAAATATGATTAAAAGATGAATCTGAGACAAAACTACAGAATGTAACATTTTACTATTGGGTGTTTCAACACATACTTGTTTTACCATCTAAGAAGATCAGCACTTTTAGATTTTTATCCCGCCATCTGGTATGAGCATAAATATTGGGACAGTTGGCTCACAGGTCTTTCTAAGTTATCAGCTGTGTCCTGTTGCATGAATTGATCAGATATTAAAAGCAGTGAATGTGTCATATCAGTTATATCCATTGCTTCTGCATTCTGAGTCTTGCATTTGATGATGACACAAAAAAAACAAAACAGGATGAAGTCGAGGAGCAAGCAATGTGAATGCTAAAAGAAAAACAGGAACTCAATTAGAGCCATATCAAAAACAGTGGGCATGAAGAAATCAACGGTTTGAAATGTCCTGAAAAAGAAAGAAATCACCAACAACATGAGCAACCAACAACAAACTGGTCAGCTGAGAAAATCAACAGCAGTTGATGACAGACAAATCATAAAAGCTGTGAAAAAGAACCCTAAAATATGTGTCTGTAAAATCACCAACAACCTCCAGAAAGCTGGGGTGATGGTCTCACAATGTAATGTCAGCGGAAGACTTTGACACAGAATTACAGAGGCTACATAGTAAGATACAAACCCCTGATCAGCACCAAAAATAGAAGGGCCAGATTAGAGTTGGCAAAAAAGCAGAAAGGTGAGTTTTGGAGAAGAGTTTTATGGACAGATTAAGAGACTAATGGACATAGTTTTATGGACAGAAATTAAGATTAACCTTTATCCAAGTGATGGGAAAGCAAAAGTGTGGTGAAAAAAAAGGAACTGCGAATGATCCTAAGCATACAACCTCATCTGTAAAGCATACTGGAGGTAGTATAATGGCATGGGCATGCATGGTTGTCTCTGGAACAGGCCCTTTCGACTATATTGATGACTTAATGTATGATGGCTGCAGCAGAATGCATTTGGAAAGGTACAAAACCATCTTGGCAACCAATGTTCAAGAAAATGTCACCAGACTCATCAGAAAGCTCTTCATATTGCAATGGGAAAATGGCCCATAACACATTGCCAGTTCATCCAAGTAGCTTATCAGGGCAAAGAAATGGAAGGTTTTAGATTGGCAAGTCAATCTCCAGATTTAAATTATATTGAACATGAAATTTACCAGCTAAAGAGGAGACTAAAGGCAGAAACTCTTATATTATATACTCACATTATATACTCACTTCTTCTGGAGAATGTCACATTTTATTATGGGATGTTTAGAAATTGGTAGAAATCGCGGTCTTTCCCCCTCAGTAGAAATCACAGTAAGTGCACTTTAGCACCACTTTGCACGCCACTGGAGGGCACTGTATATATAAGAATGTGGGACCTCTAGATCTTCATTGAAAAAATAGTGAAAAGTTATTTAGGGGGTGAATTAAAATAAGAAATATCGTTTTTCTAGTAGTTTAGTAGTAATTTTAAAGGGGACATTGGATGCCCATTTTCCACGTTGGTATCCAAGTTGGTATGAATCTTTAGGGTCTTCATGAAAAGTCTATGACATACTTTAGTTAAAATTTCTCAATGGTCGTGTAAAACAATACCTTTTTACCCTGTCAAAAACAGCTCTGTTGACAGCGATCCGTTTTAGTGCATGTCCCTTTAAACACTAATGAGCTCTGCTCACCCCGCCCCTCTCTTCCGTGGAACTTTCTAACTAGTACATTATTAGGAATGGCGATTTGCAAAGATTCATTAAAAAAAAAACTTATACTCACTTCTTCTGGAGGTGAAGCTAAATCACGTATGATTCGCGCAAACATAAACACGTTTAGGTAGATTGGGGGGCGCATTCCCTTCAAAAACAAAAGTAATCCACTGCATCATCAGTGGCTCAGATGTCAGGAGTAAATGAAGACTGCTATCTTCATTATTGCATCCAACAACAGAACACTTCAATAGCTTAGGAGACAGTCTTGTCTACATCTGCTCCGGCGTGGATGGATTTTTATCATTAGGGTGGTTGTGTGCACACACTGCCAACACACATTTATCCATGTAAAAGTGGATTTTGCATCCGATGCCCCCCCCCCCTTTTTTTTGAGCCACTGCCTACCTTTCCGCCTCAGAGAAAACACTTCAGTCCTGATTCAATATATGATGTCTCATCTCTTTATAGCATATCACCAGAAAGGGTTTATTTAATGATTCCCAAGATTTTGTCATGATACTGATTGACAATGTGTCATAATATTTTTTACACGTAACAAAAGATGAAAAGGTGGTTGTGGAACCCAGGCATACTCAGCGCTATGCACTTAAGATATAATGATCCATGATTAAATGACTTTTAATTCTTAAACATGCACCTGGGCAGATGGCTTCACCTGCTGCTCCAGATGATGACATTGGTTTCTGGATCATTGGGTGGGGATGAGCGGCATGGAGACACGTTTCACACCAACTAGGGAAGAGAGTGAGCATTTATGGGGTAAATCTTAGGGCATGAGGAAAAAGCCCAAAGATTTTCCATGGAGAGATTAAAGTTAATGTTCTTGTTAATTAGTACGCCTTCAGGTTTTAATAGCTACCCAGCATAGCAAAGTCTTGAAATACTCGAACAATCCGGTTTGAGATTATTCTCATGAGCTGTACCGCAGGTGAAACTGAGTAGGTTGTGGGAGAGGAGGAAGGTGCCAAGTTCACAGAGGTCAACCGTGTTTGTGTAAACTATTTACAGTTGTTGTTGAAATCTGAGAGCCTCACTGCCTTTTGCATCATTGATTAGTCCTGCTTTTTACATCACCACAAAGCCAGGATCCACAATGGAGGCTGGCAAATTATGCTCTCTGGGACACAAGCAGAAAGATTCTGAAATTAAAATGAAGGTTGGGGCTTTCTTCAGGAGATCAGCCAGCCGCTCTTTCTCACAAATAAAAACACACTTCATTGTCAAACCTGGCATTTTTTTCTCCAGGTGTGGTGCTATGGCTATATGCTTGTAAGTAAAACCACAGTTGAATTATTGTTATTAGACTGTTATAAGGCAGTACAGTGATGGGCTTGTTGGATATCGGATGATTCAAAGCATGAAACTGCAGGCTTTTATATCGTACATTGATATTACACAATTTTTATCCTACAAACCCTTATGAATAATACCACTTTCCTTAGAAACATTTGATTTATAAGAAGCAATCGGTTTAAGAAGAGCTCACAAAGGGAAAGAGAGAGTAAAAGAAAGTCTCACAGCTGACCACTAGAGAGTCAGTGAGGCAACATAAGAATATAGTGGCAAACCTCACTGACACCATATTGAATTCCCTGCGCCCACTGTCTCCAGTTAAAGGGCTGATATGTTTAATTCTGTTAGTGCTCTGTCGTTTTATCAGATCCTGCCCCATTAAGTCCCCGTTGGGTCTATCTCATCCCATACTGAGCCCCTCTCTATACTTCAATACCACTATTTTCATAATTTCACAATTTTTCTTTGTCTCCGGCACTGTTTTCCGGCACTGTTATTCCTCAAATAATTTACAAAATTCTAAATGAGTTTATTAACTGAAACCATTCTCTCTCTTTTTTTTCTATCCCACTTTCTCAGATCTATCAGGGTCTGTTAAGTGTCTTCTACAACCTTGGTGATGGGGACTTCAACTTGACAATGCCCTCTTATCGTTTAGACAATGGAGAGTGGCATGACATTCACTTAGATCGGCATGACAATGAGTTGACCCTGCGTCTGGATGGCGGGGGAGGACGGCGAGAGGTCACGGGATCACCGGGTCGCAGTCGGGAGATTGTTATTGATCCCGCTGTGGTGATGCTGGGCAACTCATTCCCCTCAGGACACAACAAGAGCTTCCAAGGTAAGGTACAGGTGTGCTCCTGAAGCTCAACTCTCCAGTGACACATGATGCAGATCTCTGGAAATCGTATTTCCAATCCATGTTGTACTATTCACTGCCATTCAAAAGAAAAATTCTAAGTAATATGCAATAAAAGCATCAGGGCTGTGAGAAAATTAAAATAATGAATCACAAATAACCTCTTTTTCGTCTGTTTTCTTCAAAACAATACAACAGCAGATGCAAAATTGCCTCCAGACCTATCATAACTTGCTAACGACAAACAAGCTCAGGTGTCTCATTAATGTGAGAAGAAACTGGTTGTTGAGACTGTCTTCACCTGCTTGTGCAACTGTTTTTAGCCTCTTTCCTAACATTACTGCTAGTGCTAAATGAAGTATGAGTTTAAAAAAAAACACATTGCTGAAAAAAAAGGTTATGAAATGCTATTCTAGATCCAAACACATTGTCTAATTTCTGTTTTACCTTGTTCTCTTGTGTCTACATTAAGAGAAAACAAACCTGACACATATGATAGAACTGGCTAATAAGCATCATGGCGTGAAAAACATACCACACTACACAAAGTTGTACTTTCAAAGCAGCACCAAATACAGCTCCCTGATTGTTAATTCCCATTGGCTGGCGTCTCTGAGTTGATTAGCAGTCTGTCCAGAGCTTCTCGCAATAGATGAGTTGGTTACAATAAATGAAATGGAGTCAAAATGTCAAAGTGTGCATGGTGAGCTGCGGACAACTCCAATAAACACTGTAGCATGACATTTTGAGCTAACAAAAATGCTGCGTCCCATGGCCAGAAAAATCCAATCACTGAGTTATATCAGAGCACTGTGAAGTAGACTGCCGTTTTACCACTAATCCAATTTAACTTCAGAGTAAAGACTTAGCCAGCACATGTGTACATCAAGCAGACGACTCTCTACAGCTTTATCAGCTAATTCATACAGCAGTTCCTCTATCTGTAATGATTACACACTATTGTATTGGCAATAATGAAAAATTAATAGGAACGATTAATTCATGATAGCCTCAAATGCACCTTCAATGTAGAGGGGAAGTACAGCTAGCATAAAAACTGACTGCAGGAGGGAAAGAAGACAATGACATGTGACATGAAAGAGAAGAGGTGGTGGAATAGTTCCCTGTGTGCAGGCACGCTGGTTAGCCTGAGGCACACACTTTGTGTGTTTATTAAATGGACTATAAAAGCACTTTTCTTAAAAGCTCAGAATATGAGTGGATCATGTTGAGCTCAGTTTATCTATGTGTGTGTGTGTGAAGAAGCAAGTGCATGTTATGTAGGTGTAAGAGGAGGATTCACACTTTATGCTATATTTGTACTGTAACATGAAACATGTTGGCTTTTGTTTTGTTTTTCCTTATTGGCACAGGCTGTATGCGGGACCTGAGACTCAATGGGCGGTTTATTCCTCTGGACGGTCAGGCCAGAGAGGGGGTGTCGTTGGTCAGTTCTCAAGGTGTGTCTCTGGGTTGTTCCTCTGACTCCTGCCGGAAAAACCAATGTAGTCCCCCCTTTACCTGCGTGGACCTGTGGAGAATCCATGAATGCAGGTACAAAAATACACACAGTTGTGGTTAAAAGTTTACATACACCTTGCAGAATGTTTATTATTTTACCTAAATAATAGGGATCATACAAAATGCATGTTATTTTTTTATTTTGTACCATCCTGAATAAGATATTTTACCTAATAGATGTGTACATATAGCCAATAAGACAAAAATCTTTGTAATGGGTATCCCCGAGTCCCCTGTTTGTTCTGAACTGTAACTGCCCACTGTTCTTCAGAAAAAGTCATCCAGGTCCTGCATCTTTGGCATATTTGAACCCTTTCCAGCAGTGACTGCATGATTTTGAGATCCATTTTTTTTCACACTGACGACGCAACTGTTATCAAAGGTTCAAACATTCATTGATGTGCAAAAAGGAAACACAATTCATTAAAATATGGGGGGAGGGGGGCTTTTTGAAAGTTTTCACCCCCCAAATTGTACTTATTGTCTAATGTGAAACATGTAAGTGTTCTGTAGCTTCTGAAGGTCAGTACTAAATGAGAAAAAAAAACACATAAAACATGTACACATCTTCATCCTGTTCAAAAAAAGGAACAAAAAAGGTAAATACGTTAGTTTTAATAAAAATCTACTCTAATCTGCTCAATGTAAGATACACCGCAGTAGGGCGCTCCACTTAGCCAAGCCTTATGCACTTTGGCTCTGGGGTTGTGTGTCAATACGCCTCAGTCAAAGGCAGACAAGCAGGTATGATATATGTGGGCTGCTCTTCACCCCGGACCTATCCCCTGTCCTCTCTGGCAGTGAAAGCTGCGCAGCTGCTGTGTATTGATTGTGTCTATGATTGTATGTTGTTGTTTTTCTACAGGAATTGCCTCTGACTTGCCGATAGTTTTATAAGCACGCTCGGTGCCGGTCACATTGGATTTTCACACTGTGTGCATGTGTGTTTTCCCTTGAGATTTTTAGAGAGAACGTCAAGATTTTTTGTCATATATTCAGACAAATTTTTAATTCTTTCAGTGCTCTGTTTCTACACTGATCTCCTGGGCAAAGACTTATTTTATTCCCACAGTTTTTTAAATGTACCACCAGCTCACTGTGAGCAGTTTTGCATTTACAAACATTGTGTGGACATTTTTAGTTGTACCAAGGAATTTTCCATTGACTATTGACCAGTGTCTTTTAATTTTTGCACCACTAGCAGCACCAGACAAAACTGTCAATAAAATAAATTATTTAATAATGAAATAAAGTTTTATTTTAGTACTGTTTTCCCCAAATTTAATTTGAGTTTTTTTTTTCTGTAAAACAGTGTCCTCTAATTTCTGCACCACTAGCAGCACCAAATAATCTTTAGTTTTAAATGGTTTCTAAACAGGTTTTTCAAATACTACCACCAGAGGAAGTATTGGAAATAAATGTACACTTTACCATTAATTAAAGAAACAACTAACTTCCTAACCTGAATCATTTATGTTATTTATGTTGTCATCAGTTACTCACAATTTTTTTTACATCATATATTACCATTTGATTAATGCTTTTTTCTCTTTATCTCCTTCAATCGCAGGTGTCCCCCAGGTCACATGGTCAAGGCAAACTCCACTGGTAAATTCTGTGTGTACACGCTCTGTGCCAGCCGCCCATGTCACAGGGGCACTTGTGTGGCACAGTCTCCCTCCAAATTCACATGCCACTGTCCAGAGGGCTACCGCGGCCGGCACTGTGAGGTGACGCTGGCCATCTACCGAGATGACGTGGGCCTCAGTTTCAGCTCCCTCTTTGCCATATGCATCTGCTTTATGGCCCTACTAGGTATCTATCTTCAGCATGTGCTCTTAAAATAAATCACTTATTCACCTTCATAATGTTACCAACCTGATTTGAAATTAATCCTTTGTTTTTGTCTAATTGGTTCACCTATGTTATTTTATGGGCCTATAATCTAATATTGGTGACTAATAATAATTGTTGTCATTATACCAGTGCTTCATTGGTGTTGCTACATTGCTGAATGGGAGTTGCATTAAAACCCTTGTGCGGTCTTTATTTGTGAATCACACTCATGGTCTTCGTGGTCAAAAGTGACCGGACACCTAAAATGTAAAGTTTTTTTTTTCTTCAGTCTAATTTTTCTTCAGACTAAATCTAATATATTTTTGTTCAATGATATTTTTATTTTGTATTTTGAGAGAATTTTATTGTAATAATTAATATTTATGGAATAATTATTATCAATGTGTCCCATTGAAAATAGTATATTAAAATTTCACTAATTTTATTATTATTATATATTTTTTCCAATTAATGCAGTATCTCAGATTAAAATAGAGACTAGGCCTTTAAAATATTTTCTTTGAAGGCAGATTAGCACCTCCTGGTGAGAGCAAAGAAAGAAAACCATGTAATTTAATGGTGTAACCACTAAATTCTTATACTAGTCTGTATAGGAATCTATAGAGAGACTTTTGAATTCCATAGTTGCTTTTATACATAATTGCTTGCTTTTATGAGGTTGTGGATTTAAATTTATATTAAGGGATTCTCAAAGACTACTTTTTATGAAGATTTATATTGTTGTTGTTGTTTTAAATGTTGATTTGAAGCGTCAGTTTTTTAATTATTATTACTACTGTCAAACCTGAACACAGAAAGCATTTTGTTATACAAAACATTAAAATTCTATAAAAAATGTAACAAAAATAAACAGGAATGCTTTATCAGAGCTTAATCCTTCTGGGTCTGATCTGATTTCAACCTCTTATTTCAGTTTTCTGACTTATTTTGGCTATATGGTTATAGCCATACCAATTTATTTGTGTGTGTATAATTGTGTGTGTGTGTGAGAGTGGATGTGTCTGTTTTGCACTCTTGATGTTTTAGAGTGTAATAAGAGTTTAGCTCCAACCCCAATTAAACACACCTGAAAAGTTCTTACTAGGCATACTAGAAACTTAAAGACAGGTGTGTTGAGGCAAGTTGTAGCTAAACTCTACAGGACACCGGCCCTCCAGGACCTAGTTTGGACACCCTTGTTTTAGAGTATCACCCCTTCATTGCTGTGCTTTTTTTCTGCATCGTGGGGGATTTGTAGATTGTACACACAAACATTTTCTGTAGTTTAAATTTTTTTGCCATTTCCCATTCACTTCATTTTTGACCGAAGACCATGAGTGTGACTATTTTTTTTACAAGCACTTAGCTTTTTCGAATCATGCTCTCAATTTTTTTTTGTGTGTGTTCACATACCAATTGTTATAAAGTCACCAAGTTTCGTACCAATTTGGACTCAATGAAGCTACGATTTTTTAAATTTCAAAATGTAAAATGTTTTGGTCAAAAGTGACCACTACTGGTGAACTTTACAGTTTTAATGAACAGTTTAACTGCAAAAGCACAGTTAATTACTTAATTGTGTTTAATGATAATGTCTCTCTCAGTCGACACCGATTGTTGGTTTTCTGTGAAAGATTAGTTTCAGTAGGAGGCTTCAATTAATGGATCAGCCCAGTTTTTCTGTCGCATAAATATTAACTCTGCTCTTCCTCCTCTGCTGAACCTCATGTATTTTTAAAACTTATTTTGATGGTTGGCACTTTAATATTCTTGCCCTGTGATTATATTGATATGTATTTATTCATATGACTGTTCCGGCTTTTCCTATGTAGTAGCTTAGAGTTTGGTATATGTATATGTATATATTTCATACATATGCCAAGGTTTCTATCAATCGTTTTCCCGTGTGTTGCATTTTACTAGCATGGTCTGACAGCGGTAAAGAACACAGTCTACATAATCAATGATCATGACTGCTGAAACTCGTATTAACTCCCTTCATTCTGACATCCTCATCTGCCTGCATGGCTGCGCTCGGCGAGGCCAAAGGGAACCAAACAATCTTTTTCCTCCTCTCACAGTTTCGTTCCATTATAGATTTGACATGACCTTATTCATTCTCAGCTCCAGTTGCTTTTTAAAGTGTTAATTACTTGATTTGTAGGCACACATTGTGCTGTTTACCCAAGCCGGGCTGGAAATTGAGATCAATGCAACATTACGTTGGGCAGAATTTCAATGGTCCCGACCGTCCTCAACTGAATTTAAGTAGCCCGTAAGGTTTTTAACCCCCACCCACTAATTTTTTTTTCTGCCTTTGTTTTTTTTTTTTTTTTACATTACGTCCTGCCGGTTTGGAACGATTCCAAATGGAGACAAGCGGCAAGTCAGAGAAATATGTTTCTCTCTGCCATATGAAGGGCTTCGGCACAGCATAAAGAAGATTTTTTTTTTCCCTTTAAGGCGGTTAATAGGTTTAGCATACCGTGCTAACACTACACCTCCACCTAACCAACCAGGCCTCACTCTTCCTAACTGAAAAACAGCCCCTTGCTGACTAACATATCATAAACAGCAAAGAGGAAAAAAGTTAATCCGTTAAACTCCAGGAGCAGATTGTAGGGAAATGTGGTGTAATGGCTATGAACAGTATTTGGATTGTTCTTGTATTTGCCACTTTTGAGGGTTTTATTTCGCTATTGTGGTGTCTAAGAGTGCGTTTACACAACAACGATGTACTAAAAATGGAAACATTTTACCTTTGTGTTTATCACATACAGACAACAACGTTGTCAAGCGATCCCTGTTCACATGGATCCGTGTAAAGAACTTAAAACACTGTATGATGCATGCCAGGGCAGCAGTTGATGTCACTTTGTAAAGAAACTCTACACGAATGCGTAATGCGCACTCGTTTGACGTCACAGTTTTCACAAAAATACCTGTTTTGTTTACACTGAGACAATCATGGAATCGTTTTCACAAACTTGCACTTTGAAACCCGTTTTCAAAAGTTAGCATTTTCAGACCTCCAAAACACCATTGTCATGTAAATGAAGTCAAAATACATAAAAAGCTTTCAATTTTGTCATGTAAATGGCCCCTAAGGGATTATGTGACTGTTATGCTCTGTACCTGTTAATTTACAAATCACAAGAGAATTCAACACTGGATACTGACTCCACAATGATCATAATTCAGTGCAGCATGCTGTCCAGAGAACCCACTGTGGAGATGCATCACTTGTCCTCTATTACACCTGGATTTTCAAGTATCTTTCTACAGCAGAGCTGATATGCAGATTTGACATTCACACAGTGTAGATGCTCACCTGCGGGAATAACCACCCATCATAACTTCAAAAGATGGACTTGAATGATTATGGTTTATAGTGCTCTTTGACGATCTCTCTCTCTATCTCTGTGACTCTCATGGGATCCTTTTTTAATGTCTGTGTGAAAAGTTTCTTTCAGTTAAGAGACTCTCAGCAAAGTGTCAGTACCCCTATCTTCATTTTCCATGAATTTTGGTGATATCTGCTCTGAGATTAAAAAATATGCCCCATAAAACTTTGTATACCTACATTTAGATCTCAGGACTTCTGGATTTTTCTCATTTAACTAAACCTGTCAAATTGTGTCCTTTTATTTTCCACATCCTCATTTTCCTAATCATTAACCATTGAACATTTAATGTCACAATGTGTTCTAAAGCTGCCACAAAGTTTCTATAATTTGCATTGCAGTTGTCATTGTGGGTGTCCAAAACCAGTTTAAGGTGTGCATAGTAATAATGCTTTTAATAGCATAGGATTTCTTTGAAATGTTGCATTATGTCAGTTTTGAATGAATGATTTTTGAGAAAATGCATACAGACAGTGTGCTGAAGTATTACATGCATGTCACCCACATACAGATCAAGCATCTGAAAGCTATACAGATATACTGTCAGAATATAAAGGGATAATTGCAGTATTATTTCAGAATTATATCTCATTAATTTTTTAACCACAAGTTGAAGAAATGTCATAATGTGAGCCATTTGTTTAATTAGCCACCTAATGAATACAGCTGTCATGCTTTAATGTAAGAAAAGTGTTGTCTTAAAATACTGAGTGCAATTTATTAACCTGAATTACCTGTTACTCACAGTAAATTGATTGCTCTGACTTAGCTTTTTTTCTTTTTTGGAAATTACAGTCCAGTATCCAAGTTTAACTAACAAATTTCCCTTTGATTTGAGTAATAAATTAAACAAACAACAATTTATGAAGATGAACCATTTCAAATGCTGTTGAGCAACATCTTGTGTTTTACCAAGCCTAGGGAGAATGAAGAAAACATTGTTTTTTTCAAAATTTATGTTGAGCAAATTATGCAAATGTTCTGTCTTTACTAACAGTCACACGAATATTTCTACTAGTGCTGTCAATCGATTAAAAAAATAACAAATTAAACACATATTTTTCTGAAATTAATTGGGATTAATCATGATTAAACCCACCTAACGTTAACGTTTTTTATATTAAATATATATATATATATATATATTATAACGCTTTTATATTGCAATAATTTCACATTCAATCTTCAAATGAATACAGAAAAAACAAAGACCTAATATTTTTAATATTTGTTTAGTGGCACATTTTTTTTATGACTGGAAGCAAGTATCACTGATACCAATACTACTGCTGGCTCTAGGAAATTTTTATTTTTCCCCCCTAATATTTAACCATTGACTGAAATTGAATAAAGTTTTCAAACACTAAATTCTAAATTAAATATAGATGAATATAGAATATAGATGAATCCTTAAAGCTACTAAAGTTATTGATTTCCTCTTTTTTTCTTTTGTTCTTTGATTAAGACATCACAGAAGCTGGGTTATATGTTATTCAGTTGCTATTACTTTAAGAGCTGCCGCTGCCAAATGTGACGCGGATCTGACACGCATGCTTGTTGTTTTATTCACGCTTTAATACGAAATGTTACAGGCTACAGCGCGCTCCACCATATTCAATTGAAAAGCACACGCTTTGAGAACAGTATAACGGCTGACAGGACAGGAAAACTCATTTTTACTGACATACTGCATGGCCTGAAACATCTCATCTGGCTGCAGTTCATTATTGTTCTACTGAAGCTCCTCTGTGTTCGATTGACTAGCGCCTGGCGCTGAGGCGAAGTAGAGAGCGCACCTGAAGACTCTCCCGCTTGATGTCGTCGTAAAGACACTCTGCGTCTAAATAAACACAATTCTTGTCAAGAAAAAAAGAGAGACAGAAGCAGCAGTAGCCCCGCCCCTGCGTTAACTGTGTTAAATATTTTTTATGTCGTTAAACTGGAAAAATGTATCACCTGCATTAACACGCTAATTTTGACAGTACTAATTGTACATGTTCATTAAGATATTATTTATTACCTTTATTAAGATTTTTATCTTGGGGACTCTTGGCTTGACAATATGTATAGTTGAGTTCAGGTTTTTCTCTCATTGTGAGGACAGCTGGTCCATAATGTAGGCAAATCCAGACAGACAAAGTCAAGTCAGTGCAAACATGCTGATCTTCTGTTGAGGCTTCTGGGCATTTAAGCCAAGTAATGGTGAGCTCCAAAACTGTGCATGAGTTTGTGTGTGTGGATGTGGATGAGGGAAATGGAATAGTATGTTATAGTATGCAACCTTTATTATTATTATCTTTCTCTGGTGTACATGTGTAGATTAGTTCATGTAATGATAGCAGTAAATGTCAGTATCATATGCTCATACTGATTTGAAGCATTTGAAGGTGGAGAGTGTTTCCAGAGACGTTGAATGTAAGTGTGAAAAAAGTGGCCATCACATGGTTTCATATATTCCAGATCCCGATATCTGGATATACTTTAGCTGGATTGCATTTACAACTGCATTATATTGTGTCTCAGGTGTGATCAGATAAAGACCTAAAACATTGATGGGATATTGTTTATTAAAGTTACTTTAAAGTGTTACACTCTATTTTTCTATTTTAATGACGTATAAAAATAGAGCATGACAGAACATTAACAACCCACTTTGTCAAAGTGGCGGATAATTATTATATGTAGCACAATCTTTGTATTACAAATTACTTGTATGCAGATTATCTAATGTGGTTAGAATTTGTAATTTGATCACGTAAGAAAAATAGCTGCAAAGTGTAGGCAGAGAGAACAGAAACAGAAGAAAGAGAAGTAGGAGTAACGTTTTCAAATGTGGTCTGAGCGACCAGATGCGTTTACACTTGGGCAAGACTCCTGAGGTTTCAGTGACTGGTTATCTGATTAGTTAATAAATTAGCCCTAATTGTGGTAAAGACAGTAAGTGAAAAAAGGTTAAAATATAGAGGAGACCATGCAAATGAGAACATAGAGATGAAAAACGCAAACTCTTGTCTGTAGAGCATTGAGTAATTCATTTTTAGTTTCCCAATTTATCTTTTCTTCCTCTTGCCTTTACTGCCTTCTCATCCTTTGTGATTTTCTGTATGGTAAAAGAATTTCAGGGCTGCTTTTGGAGAGTGTCAATGCTATTAAATTAATAATCACATATATTAAATGGATGAACAATGCGTTTCATTTAATAAAACTGAATGCTTTGCCCAGGCATTGATTTATTGTGTTTTCCTTGAAACACAATAAATTGAATGACCATGAGAAATCAGCATTAGCGTGTTCTGTTCCAGTGTTTATCAGAAACCTTAATAGATATTTAAACAGCTCTATTCAGGCTTTGCTATATGTGAAGCGCTTGAAGAGAAAAACATTTCTCCACTGGCTAAAGGTCTGTTATCTTTAGAATTTAAGAGTTTCACTGAGTCATGAGTTCATTCCATAGCAGAAACAGAAGAGATGCCTGAATGTCTTTCTATAATGCAGTGTTTATCATCTCTGTTGTGGAGATTAGGATGCTGGGCTGGTCTTGGGCGTCCTGAGAGGGGTCTGAAGGGTCAGACTGGAGGGCAATGTGATCGATGAAGCAGGCAGCGAGGAGACAGAAGGCTTGTCTGGAATCAGATGAAGAAGCCTCTCACTCAATATCAACCACACAAGATGCATTCAAAAAAAATTACTGTGAAAAGTTACACTGTTGGAGAGACAGAAATAGAGTGAGAGGGAGCAACGCAGCGTTTAGGTCATTTTTAAGGCATATTAATGAAGATGACCATTTTTAGACAGAAATGGCAATTAAATGAGTCACATTTGGCAATGAATAAGGGATACAATTACACTCTGACAGTCTGACAGTTTAATAATGGTCTTGCAAGACCCTTAAAATGGTAAATGTGAAACATTTTTCAGTGTCGTTTTTTTCACGTTTTTACACAAGTTATGTATATCCCACATATGCCACAGTTGTCTGAAGCCATTTGTTTTTTTACAAATGATCTCAGTTGGATAGACACACTCCGTATGGCTTTCTGCACATCTTGTCATCATCTTCTACAAAGCTTGACAAAACTATGCAACAACACATGCCATATGTCAGAACAGAAACAGTCTTTCTTCACCAAGACTTATTTTTCTGTTTGCAAATGAGACATTTCACCAAACAGTTAGGGTGCATTTGATTACGGAGATTCTCCGACTTCACAATTTAAATCTTGAACTCAGTTCATTGCATTGATTGGAGGACAAAACCAAACTAAAAACTTATTTTCGCTCCAAGCATAAGCCTTTCTTTGGTGGTGACACGGCGTAACAAACCTTTAAAAAGAGCAGATATTTGATGTGCAGTTGTGTGTTGTGTGGTTACCGGCGAGGATTGAGATTGTGGGGTGTCAGAGTGAGATTTTCAGTCTGTTAAGAGGTATCGGTGTGGAATTGTGCTGCGAGGCTTTCAGTTAAGTGCACAAATCCTTTCGATTAATCCAAAAGCAGTTATCAAGCTCTCTGACAAGGCCATTATGAGACCTTCTCACAGAAATAGTGCTTTCCTCTGCCTCTTTATGGACCCTTTGCCACATGTCAGGTTCTCACGTCTTGAACGTTTAAAACTGGAATTATTTACGAGGTCAATCTTAAAACACATTGCAATAGACGCATATTATCCCTGCTAAGGTAATGAAGTGGAAGCAATAGAAGGAAGGGAAAGAGAAAATCTCAAAAGATCTGAAGATTGAAAGAGATGAAACACACAAAAGGCAAGCACACACAAGAAGAAGGTAAGAATCGAAAAGAGAGAGACAGAGAGAATAGAGTGTTGGTAGATTGAAGTGTACTGGGCATTCGATAGCAAGATAATATACTCTAAAGGTCAGAGTGGTGCCAAGCAGGATTGATTCAGCAAGCTATACTTGACACGAGCCTCAGCACTCACTGAAATAATGTGTCTGTGGCAAATCAAGGCCATGTCTACAACGTCATCATGCTGACATCAAGCCACCTTAGTGCCAGGGAAGCACAACCTGCGGGACACTCCAGGCGATGTGCTTTCACAGGCTGGCTCGCCTAAAAGTAGTTCAACCTGGTCTTGGAAAAGTGTCAGCATTTCCTGCAGATTGCAGGATAATAGGGCAGATAATAGGCTGAAGTGATCCTTGATCAGAACAAGCAAGGTAATTCTCAACCACTTTCTGTTTCCCCGCAGTGCTGCTGTTGGGGATTTTCCTGTACACACGCTGGCGGAGCTATAAGGGGCTGAAGGAGGGCGTATATCACGTGTCTGCGCACCATGACGGATGGGAGGACATTCGAGAGAACGTGCTCAACTACGACGAGGAGGGCGGCGGGGAGGAGGATCAGGTGAACGCATGACTTCTGTTTAAAAATTGATTTCAGATCACAGGTCAGAGAATCCGACGCCTGCTTCCGACACAGGAGGACAAGCGAGCACTCAAAGTTACTATGACAACTTGTACAGGTTGTCATGCTTCCCCGTCGCAGCGAGGCACCCTTGTCAGTTTATCTCTATGACAACCTCGAACATTTAAAAAATGCACACTGATGTCGATGACAAGAGGCTTCACTGAGTGCAGAGAGAAAGTGTGACAACTCGTTTTGTTAGAAATGTGGCTTTTTATTTCCAGAAACCCACCGAATAAGAGGTTTGGGGTGTTTGATGTAACCGCCCGCTCCTCTGATCTATCTGAAGTATGTGGGTGTAGATATGTTGCAGGATCTTTTATTCTCATATCTGCCGTGTGTAAAATCCTGTTACATGATTATCAGATGCATAGTGGTGCTCTGATACTCTCCATCTGATGAGGCTTCACACATCTTCCTCATCGTGTAATCAATTACGCCCACACCCGTGTCACCCACACCTCCCTCTCTGTCTCTCTTTCTCCTCCTCCTCTTCGTCTATTTTTTCCTCAAGGGGCATTATATGTTTATCTTCCTCCCCCGAGAGCTGCACCACTAAATAACGAGAGGAATCATCCTTGGTGGAATGGGATTAATTTTGACGCTCAATGGGAGAAGGGGACCGGTGTCTTGTTTTGTTGCGTTGACTGAGTGTGTAATGCCGATCTGTGCTCTTCACTGCATCTGTCAGGATTCTTCCTCTCAGGTGCAGGAAGACGCACACAAAGGTGTTAATCAGAATGCGGCGTTAGCAGCTTGAATCCGGATTAATGCCATTAACAGTTTGGGGGATAATAAATTACATGATGAAGTACAGACAAGCAGCTTATTTTGTCAGTGAGCTCGGTCTTATTAGTCGTAGCAGTTTTTGTGGCAGACGTTGTTGTTGTCATTACACCAGTTCCGAAATGTAATGGCACATTATGTAATGCTAATGATCTTGTTATTTGTCAGCACTTTATGCATTTCATTTCCCCCTCTCTCGCTCTCCTTCAGAACGCCTATGACATGGCAGAGCTCCAGAAGTCCCTGCAGCCCAGTCCGGCCCAGTCGGTGCAGTACAGTCGGTCGCGAGCCCTCCACCACCACCCTCCCTCCCAGCAGCAACAGCAACATTTTTGCCAGCCTGACCCCCCCTCCAGAGCGGGCACGGCCACCACCACCTCCTCCATCTCCTCAGGAACAGCCACCATCCGAAGGGACGTACCCCCCTGCCGCTCTCCGGCTCAAGGCCAGACTGCAAATCCCAGCCGAGCGGCCCAGCTGGCCCGCAAGAGCTTGTCGTTCTCCAGCCAGGACCTGGCCCGCTACCTGTGTGAAATTATCCGTGATGCTGACCAGCACCCGGAGACGGCGCCCTTCGACTCTCTGCAGGTCTTCTCCACTGAGGGGGGTGGGTCGCTGGCCGGGTCACTGAGTTCCTTCAGCTCTGCTGGGCTGGAAGAGGGAACGGCAGCGGGTCACGAGTGTTTGAAAGAGTGGGGGCCGCGCTTCGAGAAGCTGAAAGCCCTCTACGAGCGGGCTGAGGGCAGTGACCTCTAAGGAACTGCCGGGAAGAGTTCTTGCAGCGTGAGGAGAGGAGGGAGACCACCAAAGACTTGTCTAAAAACCAGAGGGATTTTTCTTACGCTGAAAATTCCTACGCTTTGGCTTTCTCTGGATGCATTACTTCATGCGAGACACTCTCTCTGCCTATGGAGGTGGGTGACATTTGGGACTCTCAATGAGTAGCAAATGGGAAGTGCTAATCCAAGACACCGCAAGTTGTGGTCATGGCAGATTTTAAACCCAGATCGGGCATCTTTATTAAAGTGATTTGCGGATGACAATGATTTTAGTGGAACCATTTGTTGTCTTTGTGACTATCACTGGCGGAGCTCTTTGGACGTGTTCTATATGTCTGTATGTTCTATATGTTCTTAAATAAAAGAAAGACGGGAAGAAAAATAAACTGCTGTGCTCAGATGCGACTAGGAAGGGGTTTGTCCTCCTCCTTCACGGGCCGCATTCTGAAATCAGTTCACCACTTGTTCTGTCAGGGTGGCCACTTGTGTTCATCAATCATAACTTCATACTTGGATACTGTTGATTTTTTTTCTATTTTCTCAGCCCTCCGCTTAGATTCTATTCGCGAGGATGCGAGGATGAAAGAGGCAGTCTGCGGGAAAAAAAGACCAATAAAAACTGAAGATGAGTGAAAAACACTGAGGAAAATGAAACAGAAAGCAGCCTTATTCTTTGGCATTTTAGGAGACATTCCTTGGGAATACAAATTGTGTCCTCTCTTTCTAGCCAAAAAGGAGCGAAGGAATGGCTGGAATAAAAATGTGGCTGAGGCACAAGGCTGAGTGGCTGGCATGAGATGAAAGTTTTCTGTAGCTGAAAACTATCGAAAACTCTCTTGGCTCTCACGGTTTGCTGAGCGGTAGCAATCAGAGTCTGCCAAGCTAAAGAATAGCCATTAAGACAAATGAACGAATGCATGTGTTGTTCCATGCGATCAACTCAAACGTGATATCGAGCTCTGCTGGAGGAGCTTTCAGCACTGGAGTGAGCTTACAGTCCAGTTTGCTTCCTCCCGAAAGTATTGTATTATTAACCAAACCAGCTTACTCAACTGTATTGTCATTTCCTGTTCTACTATAAATAACCCCTTGTATCCCATCACATTATTCGGCACTGCAGTGAAAGAAATGGGCCTCGGCACCAGGTGCATTCTGGGAATGGCGGGCCAGCGGTTTCAGACCCCGAGCACCTCCCATGTAACATGTTTAATGGGCTTGTGAACGCATGTGGTGAGGCTGCATGGGGTGAAGGAAAAGCAAGGCAAGCGTGTGTGTGCGCAAAATGGAATAACTATAAGTCTCCCCCAGTGAGGCCTCAAATGCCAACCTTGTATTTTATGCATTTTAAGGCAATGTTTTTTGCCCTCCTTTTATCATTTTGGTTTATTTTTTTTCCGGAGAATGCCGTATGTGGAGCATGACAGGCTGGCTGAGGAGAGTGGAGCGAGTAGGAGTGTGTTAAAAGACATCAGAGTGTTAATCCTAATGTGAACTGATCGCTCACTGTCATGCTGTGAACCAAAGGATCATGGGAGTTGGAAAACTTGATGGAGAAGTCGTCACTCTTATTACGGATCTCAAAAAGTGCCAACATTTCCAAAGGCAGCAACAAGAGTATAAAAAAGGTTTCCAAGTCGAAGCTAAGAAATATAGCTGGAAGTGCAATGCTTGCTATTTCATCGAGTTAAAAAGAGGCCAATGGGATTGGTGCTTGGAGTCATCCTTGTAAGGGGATTGGGGAAGGATTCAGTGCGAGGTGAGAGTATTCATGAATGAAGCGTGATGGGCTCGGTCTTTGAATCACATAAATCCTTATCTTACAAAACCAATTCCTCTGCAATTTTGAACCAAGGCCACCTGTTTATTTGTGTGGTGAATATATACAGTACTCTATTTTGTGAAACAATGTTTTTACCTCATTTGTGCATATCAAAACAAAGTAATTGCTTTTTAAAAAATATATATAAAGGGACCTAATTCTGTTTAAAGCTTGTTTTTTCATGTATTATTTAATCCTTTAAGTTGGTAAAAGTATCTTGACATTTTGTATTTGCATCCTTTAAAATAGTTTTTTCTTTCTCAATAAATGGATTTCTTCTGTTATGGCTTCAATTATACTTGAATACCACTGTTAAATACTGCTACATTCAAATGAAACAGCGGGGTTTTAAGCCTCTTGATGAATAAGTGGCCTATTTTATGTGGAAACGGAGCTGTAATTAGTTTGGGATAATGCAGAACATGAAATGAGAGCGGCCTAAAATCTCTGACCTGTATTTATCAAAATGCCTTTGTGATTTGACTTCAAATGACAGAAGTCCTTTTGTAGTAACAGATCTGCAGCATCCACCATTCAAATATGCTTTAATACAAAAATGGAAACGAACACTGAACATCTAAAAACAAATCAACACTTTTGACACAAATGGGAACAATCCATCTGAGTGAAATACCACTGTAACAAACTAGTGCAATGAGCCGTATCAAATAACTCTTACAGTTAAACAATGTCAGCATATGAAATCAAAGCACACAGCTCCATAAAGATCATCGCCTGAGGAACAATATGTGTTGTGACAGAGATGTTGTGTGAAGCAAAGGTTTACATGAAAGTCGTCTGACAGGTAAGATAATTCACCATATTATAATACAATCACAGAATGTCACAGAGGAGCCCTCATGCTACAAAACGAATTTGCAGAAAAGAAACACCATGTTTATCTTTAAACACTTTAAAGTTATTTAAAACGGTTTTGTACCTCCGTACAAAGATATTCATCCAATATCCTGGGGAAGAACATTTCGGTAGCACTTGAGGCCACTCATTTGAAGGTCTTTTGAAAGCACGAGTCGCTAGCGAAGCAGAGCTTATCCAAAAATGGAAAGGCACTTTCATACACTAAAGGCTCTTCCTTTAGAGCTTAAGATGGAAAAATTAGCATCATAACATTGTTGACTGTTCAATATTTTTAACCACATTTTAAAAATACCCAAACTGAATATTTCAACCGAACTACAACTTCACAATTCAGGATTAAGGAAATGTGATGGGATATGTCTAACCTTTACAAACACTTCAGCTGTTCAACCTAAAACATACTAAATGTAATGTCCCTGTTTACAATGCCAAATGTCTAAATCCTTTTTAACCATCTATAGTGGCCTCCTACTTACACAAGTAATGCACAAAACATATACAGTAGAGTCCAAAAGTAGGTCAAAGTAAATTTTGCCACATTTATTCTTAGGAGTATTTATGGCACTTTCTTTATGCCCATGAGTAAGGCTGGTTCTTCAGGGGTTTTTTTTTTCTTTACACAGCCAAACAGCAGGATGTAGCCCAACTTGACACAGTTTGGCAGATATAAAGACAACACTGCCACAGTCACTAATTACCCCAAACTGCTCTTGTGAACTCCAGTTACAAAGCATTGTTACCCATTGCAATTTCCTCATTTGATTTTGTTGGAAGTGTGACAGGAATGAGGCTGTGAAAGCAGTTGTTGCATCTTTAGTTCGCATTGTGTGAGAAATATCATAAATGTGTGTTTGGTGGAAGGGCACGTGTCGAAAGAGATGTGATGATCAGAGAGAGAGTGGGGAGGTGCGACAGACTGTGAGAAAAAGAGCTTTTCCTCCCGTCTCTCCATGTTAAACTTGAGCTCCTGTTGCGGCAGACCGGCTCAGAGCAGATTTACACACACAAACACACACCGAATCATTGAGTGCGTGCTGGCTCAATCAGGCATCTCTCCAATCTCTCTCATGCACACAGCCGCACACACACACACCTGCTACTATCACACACTCATTGAACATTCCAGATGGGGCGTTCATCCATCCATTGAAGGTGGGCGACTGCTGTTGAGGAATGAGCATTAGGGACCGTTCTCAGCTTTGTTTTTCTTCTTGAGTTTCATGAGTTTGTACACGTTAAACGTCTTGTTTTTGAACACTCGTGTGAAGAGTGTTGAATACGGAGGCATGTCAGTCTTAATGGCCTCACAAAAACGCGGGTGAGTTGCCGGGATGAGGTCCGGCTCGTTTTCACCTGGGCCGTCCATGATCTGTAATAAAAACACATACACAAATCAGTTTTGAAACGTTGCTTCTTTTCCAATAAGCTGATATTTCTCTACAGTGAAAAATACGGGGGATATTCTCAGATGAAGAAGAGTCTCAGAAGCCTTCTTTTAAAGAAGGCTTCTTTATCTTTCAAATCTTAGAGAAATTGTGCCCTGAGGTTTTTTAAACATTTACTTTGAGATATATTCCCAAATTAACAGAAAGGCCTTGAAATGCTGCTGTGAGATCATTTAAGCACCCAGAGATAGAAAGAACTGCCACCCATGGGAGAGATCAGAGGGAAATCGAAAAAAGAAAAAGAAATAAATAAAAATATCCCACACAACACATGGCTGTTTCTGGGCCATCGTTATTACATTTACACTCCTTCTTTGGTAGTTCTGTCTGCAATTAGCAAGCTTTAATTAAACCAGATAGGTTTAATCAAGGTTAACATAACATAGGCACACAGAACATGTTACAAGAGTGAATCTTATACAAACTGCTGGAGGCAGACTAAGGAAAGGAATCAGGCTTCATCAAACGAGAAAGCGAGTGAGGCTCTTTCACTGGCTGCTCGAAGTCGGATCAGAGGAGCAAGTGAGGCAAACTTCTGTGAGATCTTTCAAAGGCATGGCATTCACCTCAGACACATGAATGACAACTGCTGTCAAGCTATTTTCAGCTGGAGCTTTTTGCCAGGATGTGGGGGAGATTTTTTTTTTCTTCTTTTTTTAAAGCTGACGTGTGCACAGACATTACACAAAGTGCTGCAGCTTAGAAGTAGGACATTTTGGTTTTATCAGATATTGTGCACAACTGTAATCAACTACAAAAGAACAATCAAGCTACCCAAGCAAAAAAATAAAAAATAACTTGCGCTAGATTGCGCACAGGGTGAAACAGTATTTAACAACAATGAACTGTGGGTGAGTGAGAACAAGATGATGTGACAAAATGAAAAAATGTAAGAATCAACTTTACACAAAACAGTTATAGAAATTGAAAACACCTCAGAGAGCTGAAGAGATTTCTAATATAAAAATAATCAGTACCAGTGAGCTTAGCATCTAGCCCAAATTATATTTGTTTATAGCCACGTGAAGGATTCAGTAAAATGCAAAGTTGTTCGTTTTAGCTGTGGAAAAAGTCTCTGGTTCTTGCAGAGAAACTTTCATTTAAATGGAACGAGTGTGGTGTGTGTGTGTGTGGGCATGAACTGGAGATGCTGTGTGTGACCTACATGTCCGTTTGCCAGGTCGAGCAGGTCCCTCAGCCTACAACCACGGCGGTGTCTGCGCTCGTAGCAGATGCTGTCCTCCAGTACAATGTAGTCCGCTCCAACTGAACAGAGAACTTTATGAACCTCCTCAGCAGACTGACGCGCATAGATCTGATATACCTGCAGGGAACGAAAAGGGCAAAGATGGGATAAAGATACATATTAGGTGCTGTAGCTTAGAGGTTAAAGGCTGCAGATGTTTGTGTGGTAAGAATGTACTGCAAGGTGCTCCAGGAAAAAGTCTCTAAATGAAGGATAACAGGACATCAAAGTAGTTTGGAGTTTTGAATGACAAACTATGATGAAAATCTATTGACCTTTTCTTCAATGGCTAAAAACGAGAATAAAATGTTAGGCAGGGAGATTCAATCAAAACTAAGGCCATGTCCACATGTACACGGGTCTTTTTTATAAACAGAGTTTTTCCTTCTTCCGTTTTAAAAAAAATCTCCGTCCACATGAAAAGGCAAACGCATGCTATGAAGCACTGTTAAGAGCATGCCAAACCAACAGGTGGCGATATAATCTCAACCGTAAAGCCATGTTGGCCAATCAGAAACCTGAAAAAGTTTCCAGTAGGCGGAGATAACAGTGCAGGCTCTGACGTCACAAGCCAAAAACTACGATTTGAAAATCGAAAAAAGATTTGAAAATCTTCACCCTGGCAGGTGAAGCCGCGTAGAAAAAAACTGCGGTTTTAAAAATAACCGCGTTCGTGTGGAAATGGGCCTAATATCCTGTATGGTAGGGAGGTTAGATACGCACCTTCGAATTGTAAAGTACTAATCTACTTGGCGGGAAAAAGTCAGCAGACACTTGCAGAATGTCTCATTAAATGAACAACAATTTCAATGTTTCAGAGAAAGAAAAGAGCAGAGTAGACATGGATAAATTTGAAAAACTGTGACAACTCGAAAGTGAACTTAACGGTCTTAAATGAACATAAACAGTTGGGAGAATATCAGATGGGTATCAGTATATTGGACCTGTGCATTAGGTCCTAAAGTGACAGCAGTCTAATACACCTGCTACTGTCTGTGTCCTTAATTTTACGGAAAGAAGACCATGTTCTGGTTTCTTTAGGAAAAGTGATTTTATTTCATTTAAGATGTCACAGCAATTAAATCTAGCTATGTATTGCATGTTCAACAGATGTTTTCTGCAGAACCTATAATGAGTTCGAAATTTTTGAGAAATGCTTAATGCATTAACTAAACTAATGCATTGATTTAGTTAATATAATTAAAACCGTTAGATCTTATGATATTTAGCTAGACTAAAACTAGATTAAAACTAAAACAAGCCACTGAAAAGTGGTGTTTTAATCTAAAGACTATGACTAAAAATAAGTCAAAATTTGCTGTCAGAATTAACACTGATTTGGATGAACACTGGTTTGGCACATGCTAATTATGTCACTGTTGGAAAGGCCAGGCTGCAGAAATACCACTGATGCACTGTAAGGCATTAAACATTTGTGCATAAAAAGAAGGCATTTAAACAGTCATTTTTTTGCTGTTGTTATAATAGATCAAGCAGAAACAGCAAGCAGAAAAAATGTTAGAGTAGTGCGTACACAGTTTCACATACCATTAAATATATGTTTACAGTATTTCAATTAATGGAGCAATATGGCAGCTTAATTGAGGACGCTATGTTAAGGTTTGACATTTCCGTATATATCACATGGAGATGCAGTTCAACGTGGCAGAAAGGCTGCAGTAAACTCAGTGGAAGAGTTTTCATGCCCTTTTTATTAGCAGATGTCAACAGACTATCACAACTAAAACTCATTTTCTCATGAGCCACAGATGCATACTATACAGAGAAGAGAACAGAACACTCTGATGAAATCCATGGCAAACGACCAAACAACATTACTGTTACAAGAATCACCAACCTAAGAAGCCTCACAAGAACACTGGACGATGAATTATGGATTCAAAATATATTTGCTGATATGATGCATAGGTATTTATGGACAATTTTCCTTGACAAAATGTAAATAAATATAAAACATTATTTTGTATGGATATAAAAAAAAATCATTGCAGTGCATTTATGTTGCATTTTCTCAAATGAGGCAATAAGCACCTCATCACCTCAGTCTGATGAGAAAATAATCAACATTGCAAATATAAAATATTATGCAATATGAACTACAATAATGTTCAATGCAATATGCACTTTGCCTCCTTGAGCTCACTGTTTCAGGAAAGCTGCCACCTCTTGCTGTGACTGACTGATCACAATGACTTTCTGTCAACGCGTTAATGCCCACCTCTCATGCTTGTGATAGGTCCACCAATCATCATAAATCGGTATAATTGGTGGAAATGAATGGACTAATTACAAGTACACATCTCACCAACTCAGATATTATCACTTTATCATCACGCCATATGTGAATTGAAAACAGTGAAGCACGATCATGACAGAGCCAGTTATTAACTAGCATTCAGCTTAGTTAAATTAAAGCAGCATACTACTCTCAACTCTTTCATTTAAAACTCAGTTTAATTTAAATCTCCACAGTAAGAATTTAAAAAAACGCACACAGTATGCTTATTATGGTATTGTTGTTATTAGCGGTGTGTAGCAAAGCCAGTATTTCTGTATGTGTTGCACGAGCAAAATTATTTGTATTTATATTCAGAAAAAACAAATGTGGGTGATTACATTGTACGTTTGCCCAAACTATATGAAAACCAATTTAATGTAATCCCTGTGCCTTTCAAAGTTAGCATATACCAAATATGCCATCTTATGAATCATGCAATTACTTTTATTACAAAACATCTGTAAATAAAATTTCATTAAAAGAATAACACCAAATTGTAAATAAACTGAATATTTTTTGGTAAAGAACTTTGATGTCATTTGTATGTGGGACGGGTACGACATTTTCACACCACTTCACAACCATGACTTTTGAAAGCCATTAAATAAATAGCTTGTGGAGCCTATGCACAACACACAGAAAAAGCATTTCCAATTCAGTGGTGAACACAGTTTTTCGGCCAGTTTTTTTTTTCCATAAGTATTTTTCCCATTCATTTTCCCCATTAGGATTTTTTAAAAATGTCTTCTTTAAAGAGTTATAAGCCACGAACCAAACAAACCATCTTTGAGGAGAATCACAACATTACCAAACTTCAATTTGAAGTAAAAGGTCTCTGAAAATCAGATAAAGAGACAAAGGTACAATAACTACAATCCCATGAAGCACTGCGAATGTCAAATTAAACAATGGAGAAATATAAAACTATTTATTTAAAGATGTTTTAGAGAGACTTTGCGCACTCATTATTGTGTTGTTTTCACTATTGTAATTTTAGTTATCTAAAATCCCATCTGTCATCCAAGAAGAATACAGAATAACTGCATCTAACAAGTTCAGTAAATTGTTGAACTCCAATAGTTGTTATTTTTGAAGCAATATGAAACTTGTGAAAAAAATGCATACAAATTGATTAAAGTTTTCTTGACTTTAATATAAACATGCACAAGTATTATAGAATTGGTTACTTTATAGTTCTTTATTAAAGTGTAAGGTAAATTTGTTAAGGTGCATCTAACTGGGAAACAGCGTAAACATCAAACTGAACTGGTACATGAATTTATATTTTGCTATGATAAAACTCAAATGCAGAGGGGACTTCTTCAAGCCTCTTCATTTTAAAGTCCTCACACACACCCTTGCAACCTCTCGGCATGTCTCCATTTGGAGAACCTCTGCTTGAATGTACTGATTTGATGGGTAATTTGGGTCTTTCTGGTTAGATCAATTCTCATCAATTCTCTGAATGAAGGAGGAACAGTAGAGCGGGAGTCTGGCCTTCCACCAACTGTTCAGATCCATATTTTCTTGCTCTACTCTCATGAACAAACGAGAGGGGGAACACACCGTCATCTGATCATCAGAAATCCTCTGACTTTGACCACCTCAACATTCTGCCTCGCAAACTCAAGCATTGAACCTCTGCTACAGACAAATGTCCCATAATGAAGCCAAAAGGAAACATTACGGTTTTTTTTTTCAGACAGAAATAGAAAAGACAGCCAACACAATCAGAATTACAGCTCAGACAAGTCAGTGTACATTACACATTTTAATGAGGATATTTTTTATAGATAAGTACCATATATCAGAGCAGTGCTGTGGAGTTTATTTCACTTCATAAAGACACCCACTGATGTGTCAACTCCCAACCACCTCAATGAGAAACCTAATTAAATTAATTATGCTAAAAGTCACACTTCTGCTGATGAGGCCAAGTATATAACACCGCATATGCCATTAAGAAAACCCTTAAAGAGGATTTATGAACCATTTCTCATGATCTTCTTGATACGGCCCATTTGTAAGCTCATTGAGATTATCAGCTGATTTAAGGTACACACTTTTAGACTCCAATGCATGCATTTCGTCTAACAGTATCTAAAGAGTTTTCAGTGTTAGTGTTAGTTTCTGACTGATTTATTGCTGCTTCATTTATTTCAATTAACATAATAGGGCATGATTGCAAAAGAGAAGATTTCATTCTTTCTTCATATGCTTCTGAGAAGTTTTTCATTTTATATAATGTAGACTATATGTTCAGCTCTGAAACAAAATATCATTGTGTATTTTTTATGTAAATAATATTCATTAAATAAAATATATGTGTATACTTTGTGACTGCTGCACAATTTTAAACCAATACACCCTTGTTTGCTGCTTGTGTCTTCAAAAAAACTTCTCCAGACTAGTGTTGTTTGCAGCATTTTAGTATTGACACCAAATAAACAAAAAACACGTTCCGAAAGGCGAGTCGATTTTTGTCCCAGGAGAACTGGAGTTCCTAGATATAGTAGAACTTGGATTGAATTCTGATTCATGCAAATCAATCCTGAGACTCTTACCTGTCTGGTCCTCTCTCTCAGTGCCTGGTCCTCATAGTGTGGATGGTTTGTCAATACTCTCCCTGTGCACAGCTTAATTCCAGCCAACAGCTGCATGCTGCCTGCAAACACGGCCCGTTTGGGTGTCTTCAATCTGTCAAGAAAAAAAAAAGGATAAAACATGAGAGAGCTCTGTTACATACACTTCTCAAGTTTCACAAATATTTCAGGACAGGCAATTGCACAAGGGGGCTGGGTGTGTAGTGGTGGCATTTATGAGAAAAGCGAAACCTGCAGACATTTATTTCAGGTGAAGGTAGAAATGTGAAATGGTTCAGTGAGGAGGGACGCAGTCATTTGTACATTCCCATCACCCATTTCTGAAACGCAGAAGCTTTGAAGTCTACTTCAGGCTTAAAAGGCACTCTGTCTGTCTGGATGAGAACTGTCTCCTGTCATTTTATATATGTGCATGGCATGGAGGAAAGTGCTGAAGCTGTATGTTATTTGAATAGTCTGACGGATGTTTCAGAGACCATCTGTTTATCAAAACATACCCTTTCAAAATCAGCTTCAACATTTTACACAACATTCTATTCCTGAGTATTAGTATCTACACCACACATAAGCCTCTGGGAGGAAAACACACGTTCCATAACTTTTGTTGTTGATGGTATTTTGGGGCAAATTTTGTATTGGTAAAAGCATCCAAATTTGCCAGATTCCAGCATGAGCAGATTGCGTGACATCCCCTCATCCTCAAAAACCATCAACAAAACTGCACAAGCTAAAGAAAAAAAGTATTCAAAATACTAAATATATTTGCAACTAGAATAATAATTTGTGCTCCCCACAATGTCTATTATGGAAATAAAGAGACATTTAGAAACCAAACAAACATTACGTCTGTTAGGGAGCTGTACACTTTAAATCATAATTGAAAAAATAATTATGTAATTTCACAAATAAGTATTTAGTAATAGTTACCATGAAAAAAACCCTAATTAATAGTAAATCAAAACATAGTTCACAGTATTATCAATACATTTAACTTTTTAATTGTAGGGGCTTTTTCCCCCACAAAAAGCAATTTTGGAACGATGTTGGGTCGTCGTCACTTGATGTCTGACCCAACGTAATCTGGGTCCCGAAGCAAAACGAGTTAAAACAACCACTGATTAAAAAAAGCAGCCTCAGGCACTCAAAACTCCCACCCCATGTCTGTTCAATTTGTTTAGGCAATAAAACGAAATATTGTCACAGACGTCTTTCTTCAAGGTCGAGTTCAGCTCAAGCTGGTAAAGACAAAGTGTCTGTGCTTGTGAAGGTTATAGAGGATTTGGTGGTTTAATCTCTGTCCAGTCTGGAATGAGTTGGATTAAATATTGGATGCATTGAAGAAATGTTTCATTACAGAGGTTAGGAGCAAGTGTGGTCAGTATGGGTCAACCATGAACGTGGACCTTCACAGGACAACCTTGCTCCAAGTTCAATAACTGCCACACACATAGACAAAATCCAAAATTAACTCTACGAAGCCCCACATCGGGTACACACCCTGCTCCATATCTGGTCAGCTCGTAAAGACATTAACAATGGGGACAGACTCACAAACACACACTCACATAGGGTGATTAACAGCTATTTTCAATCTAAAGTTTACTAAAGCAATGAAGCAGCAAAGAAAGAAAGAAAAATGGCTCCAATTTCAGTGGGCTCAAAGGATGTGGCATGACCTTCACCTCAAAGACAAACTTAACGTCTGCTCACATATACCTATGAATGCATCCATGAAAAAGATTGCAAGAGACGGAGGTTCTTCCAATAACAGGGTTCAGGAGCAGCCCTTCTGATGCTAGAATGGAAAGTGGACTGGAAAATAAGGAAATATCAGACTACTGTGGAAAAACTTTGAAGAAAGGGCAGCCCTCAGAGTACAGTAAACACAGTATTGCTAGATAGACAGACAGACAGAGATACCAACATAAAATCCAACTGAATTTATAGTTTTCATCAGCATCTTTGTCTTGTCTTCCAACATAAATGTCTATAGAGATATTTCCAGATCTTGTTTTGTTCTAGTGTACTGATGTGTTGTCTAAACCTAGAGAGGTTCTGCTTCAAACAAGTGAACTACACTAAAGGCATAGCATTGAAACTGGATACATACACAACAAAATATGTATGTACTCATTTTAGGTTGAGGGCTGGATCGGAGAAAATGTCCCCTTGTGTGGGCTGAATTACCTATTGTTAAACCCTAGTTTGCTCACAATTACATTAATATTAACCATGCAAACTACAATATAATTTACAAAAAAATCTAGAAAAACTTTTTTTAAAGATGATGCTAGGTTATTTTAGGTGTGTGCAATATTGACACAAAATATATATATATTTTTTTTTGGCGGCAAGTACCCATCTTAAAGGGACTTCACCTAAAAATGAAAATTCTGTCATTAATTACTCACCCTCGTGTTGCTCCAAACCCATAAGACCTTCGTTCATCTTCGGAACACAAAAAATACTGTAAAGTTACGAAGCTACGAGAATACATTTTTGCGCGAAGAAAACAAAAATAACGACTTTATTCCACATTTTCGTCTCTACTGCGTCACTTGTGGACGCACGTTCACGACAGTACCATGACGCAAGCGTGTGGCAGCGCCAGCGCTGACCCAGATCCGGCGTGATGACGTCCTTACGTCAGATCTGGGTCAGCGCCGCCACACGCTCGCGTCATGATACTGTCGTTCTTCGCGCAAAAAAGTATTCTCGCAGCTTCGTAACTTTTACAGTTGAACCACTGATGTCACACGGACTACTTTGTCAATCATCTTGGTACTTTTCTGGACCTTGAACATGGTAGTTACCTTGCTGTCTATGGGAGGTTCAAAGAGCCCTCATATTTCATCAACAATATCTTAAATTCTGTTCCGAAGATGAACGAAGGTCTTACGGGTTTCGAACAACACTAGGGTGAGTAATTAATGGCAGACTTTTCATTTTTGGGTGAACTAACCCTTTAATGAGTGATCCATTGACTCATTTGTAGCGTCTGGAACACTCCAACACACAATATATATTTTGTTAGCTAGATTTCACAAATACTTTGTAACACCCCAGGACGCCGAACAAGACCCTGGTTTCATGGTAACCCGATACATTTACAACCTTGTGGAATGCGAGCCGGCTCTCATTCTGCTTTCTCCAGAAACAAGGGGTACAAATGCACAGGAGAAATGGACTGTTCTACTAATTAATTCATAGGAAAACCTTCTTTGAATGAACACCCATTTTCTTCAGGCCAGTGTGTATATTATTGCTGTGTTGTATTTAATCTGTTGTATTTCAAAAGAGTTATTCAAAACGGCTGATTCATTTAGAAACTAAGCTAGTGATTGTCTTCATGATTGGGCCACTGAATCATTGACTCAAATGATTTATTCAAACCCACAGATTCATTCAGTAGCAATACACAGTGCTGCTCTGAGACACACAATTGGTTTACTCCAGCTTTGTTAAAAACCTTTTCTTGCCAAAACAGAGATAAACATTGTGACTAAAATGTAACACACTTAATACTAGCATCTTTTTTGATCTGTTGTATAAAATCAATCAATTTGCAATCACGCTGACATTCGAAAAGCAACACTCTTGTTATAGTTTACAAACTTATAGAATTGTACAGTAAGAAAGTTATTTCCTTTAACCAGGAAATTAACGTTCTTAGAATTGACAAGACGGTTGACCCTGAGTGGTCAGCTAAATATCTACAGTGGATCTAAAATATTAATAATTAATCATAATTAGTTATGGTTAATTATTCATATTTCCCCATGAGCTGATTCGCTACACATTCATCATTCAAAAGAGTTATTCAAAACGGCTGATTCATTTAGAAACTAAGCTAGTGATTGTCTTCATGATTGGGCCACTGAATCATTGACTCAAATGATTTATTCAAAAACACAGATTCATTCAGTAGCAATACACAGTGCTGCTCTGAGACACACAATTGGTTTACTCCAGCTTTGTTAAAAACCTTTTCTTGCCAAAACAGAGATAAACATTGTGACTAAAATGTAACACACTTAATACTAGCATCTTTTTTGATCTGTTGTATAAAATCAATCAATTTGCAATCACGCTGACATTCGAAAAGCAACACTCTTGTTATAGTTAGATATTACTTACCTCTCATGACATAAATATTAAAAACAAAAACTCTTACAGGACATTTTTGCCTCCATATCTTTAATTATCTTATAACTGTATTCTGATAGCCTTCACCTGGCACTGAAAAATTCTCATGATGTGTTTTTGTTTGTTTTGCAAAGTTACAAAATGTCAGCTCGTACATAATTAAAACAACAGTTATGATATTAGTAAACAATAAATATCGCACACCCCTAGCTCATTTACTTTTTCCATGCTAAGCTGTCCAGTGCGTCGCAGTGTCGTTTAATATTGCACACATTTACCGCAGCCATGGGTTGTGATTAAACATACCTGTCGGTGTTGAGATCACAGAACCTTTCTTTCCATTTCTCCTTATATAGCCTATCCGCCCTTCCAGGTCAAATGTCTTCTTTTGGACATGTTTAAAATCACAAGTAACTTGCCACACAAGCATCAGCTAACACAGCTATAATCATATTATTATCGTGCTGCTCGAGATTCTGGGACCGCTGTAAAACATGCGTGTGTTAGGTGTCCCGAGGCTTAGCATTAACGCAAATAAATGAGCAATTTGTTCCACTTTGAATTCAAAATAAAATATTGTAGCGAATACACTTTATTTAATTTTCAAAATAATGTTTTATTGATTATTTTACAGTATTGCTCAAATTATCCCGCAGGCCGGATTGGACACCTTTATGGGCCGTATTCGGCCTGCGGGCCTTATGTTTGACACCCCTATATTACAGTAAAGCTCAAATAGGATGTGTTTCTGATTGGTTTATGCGTTTCTGTCGGCTACATGAACATATAAATTTGCTTTCTCACATCATTAGCTTTAAATACGCAACTTTTGTTTTTTTTCCCACCTTGTTTTAACTGCTTTAGGTGCTACAAATGTTAGCCTCTCAGCCTTGCAAAAATATGGCTATTCTCCAATAATGCAGCATCTAGTCAACAAATTAATGGCTTTATAATGATATGAAAACAAACGTCAAAACAAACAGCATGTGTTGTCAGTGATTCCGCCTCTAGAGGCCATTCTGGTACCGCATAATGATAGCAAACCTTCAGCTGCCCCACCAAGGGACCCATCCCGGTAAAACTATCAGTATGGATTTTTGGCGATAACCGATTGTTCCAGTAATCGGCTATTGGTGCTGATTAACTGGCAAAACCAATGAATCAGTCGACCTCTAAATGGTACAATATTGCCCTCATTTTGAGGCAGTCGTTTGACAATACTGATAGGAAAATCTTAAAATAGCATAAACGTATGTCTTTACGTTTCCCCAGTAGAAAAGGCATGTTTCCTCAAATAAAGCTCAATGTTCACCAACTATAAAAAATGCATATTCAGAAACTGTTTAAAATGTGATAGTATAATTTTACCTGAATAAGTTCATGTTAAATGTAAAGTTAAAGTAATGTGAATGCGAATTAATCCATCAAAATGTTTAAATGTATTGAATCAGGTTAACTGAAAATGCATAATTCTGTAATAAATAAATAAATTAGGGCTGTCATCGTTAACGCATGCGATTAATTTTACAATCCTTAATGCATTCAAATAATTTTACGCAATTAACGTAAAATTACTAAAGCACAATTTATATTCTAACCCTTTAACCCAATTTTGCTTCTCTGCTTGCGATTAGATAATTTTAAGTCGCTAAACTCCGGGAAAGTTTTCAGTCCAATGATCCAGTAAGCGAATGCATTCAAACAATCCGTCCAAAACAGCGCTAATATAAAGGACACCAGGCTGATTACATCAGAGATTGCAGAGAGAACAGAGACTCGCGTTGCGTTTTAAGTGAATTATTCATTCCAGTGTGTTTCGCTTTAAAACACGAGTTCTGTCATGTTCTGTGATTGTCTCTGAATCCCACCGCTGTATGGCCAGATGAGACACAAACTACGTTTTCTCGACTGGATAACCAGCCTCGCTAGTAAAGTTTTGATGGATGAAGGCTGCAATCAAGGTAAAGACGATTGTGGTTGCGTGCAGGAGTCGTACAGTAAGCATGCGTGAGTCCGTTATAATAATGTGTGTATGAGCGCTCTTGACGCACTGATCCTACATTGTATTTATGCACAGGTACATTCACGTTGTTTCCATACACATTCACGAATGTTTTGATTTGTCATGTTTATGTTGCTGTGTTTAGTTATACGGAGTTTAGTTATAAGCTCTTTGCTGTTGCACTGTACATATACTATCAAATTCAGATTTTTTTTTTGCTTATATGGGCTCCTTATATCATTTGGTTATTTGGTGTCTTTTTGGAGTTTCTAAGTGTCCTTTTTTGGAAAGACATCTAAATTTATCTTAAAAAAGCTTGCAGAAACTACAGATTTTTGAGAATCACCCTTCAATCTTTAGGTTTACTTTGCTGGATATAGCAAATGATGACAAAATAAACATTTGAAACAAGATAAATGGTCTATGCTTAATTTCATGAAGTGAGCGATTAATCTCGATTAATCACAGCAAAAGGATGTGATTAATTAGAGTAAAAAATGTTCATTGATTGACAGCCCTAAAATAAATACGTACATTTCACAAAATATTCAATCATACACTGTATGAGAAAAACTGTTTAAAGAATGTGCCTAATAAACTTCTGGCAAGACTCCGAAGTAATGTTCTCACAAGCCAATTCTATTACCAGACGACGGATTTTCCACTCAGATGAACTTCTATCAAATATCGGCACATGGTCAACTACAGTAGCACAGATGTCATCAGAGACAAATGATCTCCTTCGCCTTCCTCTCCCTAATAGACCTTTTTCACACTTCTGTGTTCACACAGCAAAAGGCTTCACTAATAAAGTAAAGAAATGTCTGTTTTATCCTTCGTTGATGACAGCAACAGTGGAGCAGAATTATTATTGATTTCAAATGCACAATTCATTACCAGTAATGCTTCCAAACAGCCTTAACTTATTTCTTAATGATTTCCCATGAATGGCGATAAAGAGACAAATAGTTTCCTGCTATTCGACATCCATGACAGCATATATTTTATGGTTTTGAATGGCGAGTTCACAAAGTCTGACTATGTTATTACCAAAATGCAAAAAAAACAATACATACAGTACACAAAATATATATGAGTAAAGACTGTAAAGAGTAAACAATGCATGAAGTTTGCATTGCTTTCATGTTCTTCCTAAAGAATATAATATCCATGTAGGATTTAAGAATGGATTTACATCAAATCTTGATAGCCCAGAGTCTGTCTAATCTACTGAATACTGAATTAAAAATGAACGTTAACTTCTTACTGTTTCAATGGTATCTTTGTACTTGACATCATTAAATCCTCTGAGAGTGAACTGAACGTTGTGCAACAGTGACTATGTTAGTAATTTTGCTTATGCACATTAGGTTAGTGTTAAGGATGTGAGTTAATTGTGTGTAACTGTTTTTGCATTTACAAGTTTAGTGAAAAAAGGTTTATCAGATTAGCAATAGTTCAAGGATATTTTGGATTTTGTTTTGCATTGACATAACGGAGGGATTTTCTGAGTTACTTCCAGCTTATCTGGTCTTAAATCTACAATACACTGGTGTAATGTCTATTAACCGAGGAATTTCTGAATAGACTGACCTTTGACCTTGCCAACAGTGCATCATTTTCTACTTTTGTGGGTCTCTATGTAATTACTCCATATTGACATGGGACTGCACTGGCCTTTACCAGATTTACATTTAATTTCAGATTTATATTATCTTATGTAAATGTCAGCTCGTGTTAGCCTGCACCCTGCTGACATTATAAAAATTGATTAACATCATTAATATTCCAAAGAGAGGGACACAGAGGGTGGCCTGAGCAACCATATCTTCATAGACGTATGCCTATGCAGTACATCTCCAGTCCTTAGACAGCAATGCGTTTTGAATTTAGTGAGCAAAATTAATGACCTCACATTAGATTGATGTTGATCCACTTTTATAAATTCAGATAAATCAGTGTGTGTTGGGTCGTCGTTGTTTGTGAAGCACTTAATCATTTCAAAGGCGGATATTGATAGCATGGCTGGACATGTCAGTCATGTGCCTTGAGTTATCTCAATGTCATTGGCTTGAATCACTGCCTGTGTACCAGTACTACTGTACAAACTCTCAAGGCCACAGTAATGATATACTCAGACATAACTGTCTAAATTATCACTCATTAAAATGTCTGGTATCTGCTGTTGATCTGGATCAGACTGATGAGTGCTCTGGATGATACGTTCCGCACAGTGACCATTTCTCAAATGGTCTGATAGTCTCATGGAATAAAAAAAAAATCAATTAGGTGCTGAATGACATGAAAACAGTCTGTCAACACTTCAAGAGAGAACAGAGAGGCAGGCGATGGATAGAAAGGCAGATGAAAGGGTCAATGACAAATAAAAGTGTGAGAACTAAAGACGAGGAAAAATATTTTTAAAAATCTAGCATAAAATGCTCTTGCCAAGTGCTTATAAAAATGTAGCCTCTGTACTTATGTTGGTTTTATATAAACAGAATAATAAATTGAAATATATTTCTGACACATAATATATGTGTGTGTATATTGCATGACATTATATATATATATATATATATACAGTGGGTTCGGAAAGTATTCAGACCCCCTTAAATTTTTCACTCTTTGTTATATTGCAGCCATTTGCTAAAATCATTTAAGTTAATTTTTTTTCCTCATTAATGTACACACAGCACCCCATATTGACAGAAAAACACAGAATTGTTGACATTTTTGCAGATTTATTAAAAAAAAAAAACTGAAATATCACATGGTCCTAAGTATTCAGACCCTTTGCTCAGTATTTAGTAGAAGCACCCTTTTGATCGAATACAGCCATGAGTCTTTTTGGGAAAGATGCAACAAGTTTGTCACACCTGGATTTGGGGATCCTCTGCCATCCCTCCTTGCAGATCCTCTCCAGTTCTGTCAGATTGGATGGTAAACGTTGGTGGACAGACATTTTTAACTGGTAGTTCGGTCGGATACGTCAAAAACAAGTAAGTAAAACAATGCACAAGTTACTTAATGGTAAGGAGAGAGAGAGAGATAGAGAGAGAGCAATTCTGTTGTGTGAGCTTTGATGTTCACTCACTTAGCACACGTATCATTTTGATTAAAACTAAATCATAAAAATAAGACCATTTATAGGGGCATTCACTATAAACAGAATTTATTTTTAACCTTAGGCATACACGACTTTCTGGCGAAAGTGAATCTAGCAGCCTGTGTGAAATGCGCTAGGCTGTACTATTCTGCATCAGTACAAATACATGCACGCGTTGCACGTGTTTTGCTTGCTTGAGTGTTTCTGCATTATATGAGTGGCTTTGGAATATAAATCGCAGCACATTTCAGATGAGAAAAACGCAACTTCTATTTCTGAAAATATCACAGTTAGGAGATTTATAACGAGTGGTTCCCTGCATTATTACAGCAAAGCGCGTGATTACAGTACTAAGCCGCTGCAATGGAGCAGCTCTAATGCTATTAAATTAAAGATGATGTACCATAGAGCAAAACAGTAACAAAAACTTGTAAAATACATTTTAATGGGCATAATTAAGCCCATTAAAATGGAAAATAACCGAAGGATATACAGTGAAACCAAAAATTATTCAGAGACCAGATATAATTTTTTTACTAGTGGGTGCAGGACACTATAGTTCATTGATGTAAGTGAGGATAGCAAAATAAAGCAAACTGTGACAATCATACCCAAAAATTCTTCATACAGTAGACCAAAAATTATTCAGACCGAGTCTGGGAAAAAAATTGAAGTTTTTGTTCTGACACAGTTTAACTCTGAGTTCTTGTCATATTGTATTACCATTTTCTAAACTATAGTTTATAGTAACTATTATAATGTGAGAAATGTTGAAGGTGTCTGAATAAATTTTGGTTTGACTGTATCTATTTGATAAATGAAGTTAACCAACTAACATTATACATAATCTTTTTTGTTTCTGTACCCAATATTTAAAAAATTTACAACTGCAATAAAAATATCGGTACTCGGTATCGGCAAGTACCAAAAATAAAAGTATCGGTATCGGGCAAGTACTGGAAAAAGTGGTATCGGTGCATCCCTAGTTTTTATGAACATGTATTTGTTTGAACAAATTAATAGATTCAGACAAATATGTCATTGACCAAATTCCAGAAAACATAGGAATAATATGAGAAATGAGAAAAAACTAATTAAGTCTGAAAAGGCAATTCTTTCCGAGGTAAACTGATGTGGGGGAAGAGTACATCTTTTCACAATTACTTTGCGCAGTCACAAACAAACATGTTCATATCCACCTTATTTTGCAAGCTATTTTCTGTGAATATGAGAGAAATTCTGATTCATTAGCCGCCATTGGTAAATAACCAGAATAATAACAAAGCACAGTAAACAGTAAAACTATTTGCGTTTCAAACCAGTGTGTTCATAATTACGACAATACATTAAAATAATATGATAAGAAATTCCAGTTAGCAATATCTAGCAGCATAACAAGCTATTATGAACAGCTAAAATAATTGAAAGCAGATGACCCCGGAAGCCTCGCACATTCAAGTTACAAATGGCCACACTTGCTCTTACGTTAAAAATAAGGTGGATAGCCTTACTTAAATGTGCTTCAGATGGAAGAGGAGCACGCAATGAGATGCAATGTATCACACACACAAACAGACTGGCCAGTGTGGAGATAAAGCTAAATCAGGATGGGATCTGTGAGTGCTCTCAAGTTGTGTGGACCTTAATCCTGTGTATCAAAGAGAGAGAGAGAGAGAAAGAGAGAGAGAGAGAGAGAGAGGGAGGAAGGCAGGCCTCAGGGAGCGTCTGACTGAAGTGGGGTTCACAGTGATGATAGACTGACTTAAAATGTCAATGCTTGATCTGTACGCAAAAGGAATGAACTCAAGTCAAATGAAATTTCACTCTGTAGGTTTCAGAAGTCACTTAAAGAAGTAATTTGGGTGTAGTAAACCTATTTGCAAATGGCCACAGAAATGTTTTTAAAAGAACAGTAATTCAAGCGATTATGTGTCTGAGACTTCTCGTTAGATTCCACAAAAACTGGCAAAAGCGGCAATTTATGCGAATTACAAAATGTACAATTCTCAGTGGTAAAACAAGAAAAATGACAAGTGTGAAATGGTGTCAGCTAACCTTTCATTTGTGTACGGAGTGTGTATATTGGGGTGTTTGTGAATTAGTGAAATTCTGCTGGAGTTCAAACAAGGCTTGCATCTGTGAGCTCGGCTATTAGCGCTGCGTTAGTGAAATATCTCCACTGAGACATCTCCAACAACATCTCCATCGAGACGTCTACAGCAGCAGCAGCAGCAGCAGCAGCAGCAGCAGAGAAAGCCACTAATTTGATCAAATTAAACTGGAAAGAAGAGGAAAGTGGCTAGAGTGACAATTAGAGTGGAAGTGAGAGTGAAGACGTCGAAAACACGAAGGAAAGAACGAAATAAAAACAAAGAAAACAGCAGGAGGAAAATGCGTCTTTGTTCAGATGGGGAACACAAATTACTTGTGCTCGGAGGGGCTGCGAAAGTTTTTCCTTCAGAGGAAACAAAAGACTAATTTATCTTCATTATTTCAAAACAAGGCAACATTCAGAAATAACTCCTTTATGGGGGCTATAACAAAAGAGTGCACAGTAGAAAACTTCAAAACAAAAGAGGGAAAATTAATTAAATGGCAGGGAGACGTTTACAATGATAAGGCTGACTGTGATGACAGAGTCTCAGAACTGCGACAAAGGACTCGCTTCCATCTATGGGACAGATGCGGTTCTACTGAAAGGCCACTGATCCGTCGTGAAAAAAAGACACAAACACATGACACCCTACCCAAAAGCCTTCTCAGCGGATCTGCAGAGATTGTAGGTTCTAAACTGTTAGTTAGAGATTATGATGGCATTCACATGGGTGGTTTGTGCTATGAACTAACCCAGAGGTTCCCAACCCCTTTCTCATGGGACCGGTTTTGTCAAGTCACATTCTTGCACAATGCTATGCAACAGAATGTACTGTGTTGAACTATTTTTCATTTGACAAAGCATCTGAAAAACAGCATGACATGACCAGAGGCATAGCAATGGGGCAGGCAAGGCAGGCAAATGCCTGGGGCCCCGCATTTTAAGGGGGCCCCGGATGGCCGACCATTTAAACCAACAGGAATGTTAAAGGTGCAATGTGTAATATTTACATCGATCTATTAACAGAAATGCAATATAATATACATAACTGTTTTCAGAGGTGTATAAAGACCTTACTTAATGAACCGTTATGTTTTTATTACCTTAGATTGAGCAATTTATATCTACATACACTGCGGGTCCCCTTAAATGGAAGTCGCCACCATGTTTCTACAGTAGCCCTAAACGGAAAAACTGCTCTACACAGCGTGATTCGTCACTTTGTTGTTCTTGCGAATAAAACACTGACACAATGATGAACAAGTACATTAATATTCGCAATAACATTGATTTATTGAATAATTAAATAAATACAATTCCTTAATTTACCTTTGTAAATAAATCTCATTGCTCTCTGCTGTCTTTACCGACGACATCTTAGTCCTGTATTGGCCACCGTAGCTTCTCTAAAGGGAGGG
>NW_015506598.1:222148-225613 GCF_001515645.1 Sinocyclocheilus grahami
CAGCAGCAGCAGCAGCAGCAGCAGCAGCAGCAGCAGCAGCAGCAGCAGCAGCAGCAGCAGCAGCAGCAGCAGCAGCAGCAGCAGCAGCAGCAGCAGCAGCAGCAGCAGCAGCAGCAGCAGCAGAGAAAGCCACTAATTTGATCAAATTAAACTGGAAAGAAGAGGAAAGTGGCTAGAGTGACAATTAGAGTGGAAGTGAGAGTGAAGACGTCGAAAACACGAAGGAAAGAACGAAATAAAAACAAAGAAAACAGCAGGAGGAAAATGCGTCTTTGTTCAGATGGGGAACACAAATTACTTGTGCTCGGAGGGGCTGCGAAAGTTTTTCCTTCAGAGGAAACAAAAGACTAATTTATCTTCATTATTTCAAAACAAGGCAACATTCAGAAATAACTCCTTTATGGGGGCTATAACAAAAGAGTGCACAGTAGAAAACTTCAAAACAAAAGAGGGAAAATTAATTAAATGGCAGGGAGACGTTTACAATGATAAGGCTGACTGTGATGACAGAGTCTCAGAACTGCGACAAAGGACTCGCTTCCATCTATGGGACAGATGCGGTTCTACTGAAAGGCCACTGATCCGTCGTGAAAAAAAGACACAAACACATGACACCCTACCCAAAAGCCTTCTCAGCGGATCTGCAGAGATTGTAGGTTCTAAACTGTTAGTTAGAGATTATGATGGCATTCACATGGGTGGTTTGTGCTATGAACTAACCCAGAGGTTCCCAACCCCTTTCTCATGGGACCGGTTTTGTCAAGTCACATTCTTGCACAATGCTATGCAACAGAATGTACTGTGTTGAACTATTTTTCATTTGACAAAGCATCTGAAAAACAGCATGACATGACCAGAGGCATAGCAATGGGGCAGGCAAGGCAGGCAAATGCCTGGGGCCCCGCATTTTAAGGGGGCCCCGGATGGCCGACCATTTAAACCAACAGGAATGTTAAAGGTGCAATGTGTAATATTTACATCGATCTATTAACAGAAATGCAATATAATATACATAACTGTTTTCAGAGGTGTATAAAGACCTTACTTAATGAACCGTTATGTTTTTATTACCTTAGATTGAGCAATTTATATCTACATACACTGCGGGTCCCCTTAAATGGAAGTCGCCACCATGTTTCTACAGTAGCCCTAAACGGAAAAACTGCTCTACACAGCGTGATTCGTCACTTTGTTGTTCTTGCGAATAAAACACTGACACAATGATGAACAAGTACATTAATATTCGCAATAACATTGATTTATTGAATAATTAAATAAATACAATTCCTTAATTTACCTTTGTAAATAAATCTCATTGCTCTCTGCTGTCTTTACCGACGACATCTTAGTCCTGTATTGGCCACCGTAGCTTCTCTAAAGGGAGGGGTGAGCGGGGGACTGAGCCGTTGGTTGCAATTCGAAACCTCACTGCTAGATGCCGCTAAAATTTACACACTGCACCTTTAATATTAATAGCTATAACAAGCAGCGACATCTCTCCAACCTACAGCCCTGCACGGGCCTCAAATTTAGGCCCTAGCCCGGCCCGTGTCCGACAGCTAATCAGAATTACCGGTCTTTTTTCCCCCTTCTCCCAAAACAGCTTATACTACTGTTCCAGCTATTAAAATAGTTCAGTTTTGTATGTATTGGCAAAGTGATTATAACAATGTTTAAACGTTAAACCTAGATAAATGTGCGCTATATCCAATAGTTTGTGTGGAGAGTGGAAGCCAAAGCGCGCTTTGCAGGAGATGCAGGCACCAGCGCGATCACTTGCATTTTTTTTCAGTGGATACGGCGTAATTTTTGCTCATAAAGGTAAGAGTAACACATCATTCGTAACTGTAAAGGGTTTAATTGTGTGCCCTCACAATATCAACAAAACGTTGTGCTTTTATAAAATAAAGAAAACAAACATATGTGCTTTCTCCCCGTCTCGTCTTGAACAGGATCGCTTCACAAAAATGAACCGAAACTCAGAGAATACATGCCTCACAGACATGATAAATATATCTATAGAAAGCTTTAAATTACTAAACAAAATAAAATAAAACAAATCAAAAACAAAAACTCTTTCATTATAATTATAATCTGTAAAGATGCACTTCTCTATAAAGGCTCGTCTAATGAAAAGTTGGCGAGTCAGGATCGGCAACTTCATCCTTGCGACACCGACTCAAATAATTCAAATATCTCCTTCCTCTTTCCCCGACACATTTACAGTAATTACTTTTGCCGATGCTTTGCGGCGAGCTTAAGCCTATTGCGTGCATTTGAAAGCAGAACTTTTCAGCTGCGTTGACGGCATGCACCATACATGCTGCTGCTGGCGGGACAATAAACACCATTGAGCCGCTCTTGATAGTCGTGGTAGCATGGTCTCGTGTTGCTTCCACCAGTGCGGCAATTTTTTCATCACTAATTGATGGATGTCTAAAATATAAAAATAGGGTGAAGCCTAAAACAGGCCCGAGGCCCGGCCCGTGTCTGAACTATGATGTGAAAATTGGCCCGAAGCCTGGCCCGAAGGGGCGTAAAAAAGTCGGGCTGAATGGCAGGGATCTACTCCATCCCCCCTATGGGACCCCTCTCTCGAAAACACTGGTTATGCTTTTACCTCCTCGGCCGCCTTTTTCAAATAGGAAAATGTGCTATTCTCGCGGTGCTGTAGATTAGAAAATGCATGATCTTTTTTTTATGCATTTAATGGTTTTTAATCTATTTCATATGGAAGTTGAGCATGCGCAACTTAGGAACTAACTGAAAAAGTTTGCACGCACACTAGGGCTGGACAATAATTCAATATCAATATGTATCGCAATATTTTTTTTTTCAATAACGGTGATATGGTTTTTAAATACATTTCCGATATAGCCTACATTACCAGTGTTTCCCATACATTGATGTATTTGTGGCTTTGACTTCATTGAATAAACATGAGCACCGCACATTTTTAAATCAAAACTTGTCGCGGGTGTTTTATATGAATGTATCTCTAAAGGGAAAGGACTGTCTTCTAATAAAGAAGTGTTCATGAGCGGAGCTGATTTGATTACAGCCGTTACTGGAGAAACCGCTAGTTCTTCCGCTCTTAAAGCGCCTCCTGCTGGCAGAGAATCAGTTTGCACTTTTCATACTCTTTATACTGGCTATCAGCCTACACTACCAGTCAAAAGTTTTTGAACAGTAAGATTTTTTTTTAATTTTAATTATTTTTTAAGAATTCTCTTCTGCTGACCAAGCCTGCATTTATTTGATCCAAAGTACAGCAAATTTTTTTTTTATATATTTTTACTATTTAAAAAACTGCTTTCTATTTGAATACATTTTAAAATGTAATTTATTCCTGAGATCAAAGCTGAATTTTCTGCATCATTACTCCAGTCTTCAGTGTCACATGATCCAGAAATCATTCTAATATGCCGATTTGCTGATTATCAATATTTAAAACAGAATTTTTTT
>NW_015506598.1:232277-238519 GCF_001515645.1 Sinocyclocheilus grahami
TCTTCTGCTGACCAAGCCTGCATTTATTTGATCCAAAGTACAGCAAATTTTTTTAAATATATTTTTACTATTTAAAAAACTGCTTTCTATTTGAATACATTTTAAAATGTAATTTATTCCTGTGATCAAAGCTGAATTTTCTGCATCATTACTCCAGTCTTCAGTGTCACATGATCCAGAAATCATTCTAATATTCTGATTTGCTGCTCAAAAATAATTTATTATTATGTTGAAAACAGCTGAGTAGAATTTGTTCAGGTTTCTTTGATGAATAGAAAGACCTAAAGATCAGATAATTTTATTTCAGATCATTTATCTGAAATAAAAACCTTTTGTAACATTATACACTATTCCATTCAAAAGCTTGGAGTCAGTATGAAATTATAGAAATGAATAATTTTATTTAGCAAGGATGATTTAAATTGATCAAAAGTGATTATAAAGACATTTATAATGTTACAAAAGATTTCTATTTCAGATAAATTCTGTTCTTCATATCGGAATTATATTGTATCGACTGAAATTAAGAAATATATCGTGATATAAATTTTTGCCATATCGTCCAGCCCTAGCGCACACACATAAACACGCACGTTAAACATAAAGAAGAGGACAAATCTATCAGGCAGCCTGAAGCGAAAAAGAAGAGGAGGAAAAGAGGAAACAGGACAACGGTAAGCATAGGCACCAATTTATGCCCACACTCTATTCCACTCCAAACCAAATGTAGGCTAAAACATTTTATTTATCATTGGTTCCATGAGCAAATGATAACGGGGCTAGGTTGTTATGCAACAACTGTGCCTTAAATATTTTATCATTCCCATTTTTACAGCCTAATTAATTAAAAATGAAAAATATTTTTTTTCTCCGTTCGATATTGTGCTTGAATTCATTAGGCTACACAAAATATATTATTCGTGTCTCGTGAAGACTACAAATACACAACTAAACAAAACATTCATTTCATGAGCTTCGCCGCAACTCATTTACTTGCTGATATACATAAAATAATTCTATAAATACATATTTAGAATAGGCACTTAATTCAAATAACTACTAGGCTAAATAATAAAATAAATAACGAGAATTCACTGACCAAAATCAGCTTGAAAACGCTAACGAAGATGGATCCGTAATTGAAAGGTACTCTGTTATTTCATCAGTCAGTCATGGAAGTCTGGTGGTTTATGGGCTTCTGGCAACATTAATTTCAGGAGAGAAGACAATTTTATAGATTTGAGTGCACAGGTTTGAGCGGGCACATCCGAGTGAGAGAGAGTGCGTCCTGTTTTGTGCATTATATACTGTTAGATGTGTTTTGTCCACATTTCATATGTTGTATAATTATATCACTAGGTAACAAAGATACATTAACAAAAAATATATATATTTTAGAAGGGCCTCACTGATTAATTTTGCCTGGGGACCCCACTGTATGTACCCCTCTGGACATGACATAACCAGGCATCAGTCAGCAAAGTTTACTTGGGTTTACGCATATTTTTAGGTCCGTGTATTGTACGTTAAGTTCACACAGGACCTTGTATTTTTTCACTAATTAGTTGGTCCACAAGACAGCAACTCTGACCATGGATGTTGATTCACAGTAGAACAAGAAATAGAAGATGCAGAACAACAACAAAATACTGGAGATGACCACAACAATAGAACCCCTTGAGTGAGGTGAATTAAGGTAACTCTAGCTTGAAAGAGCACAAACATTTTTATTGATTATAAATTCTGGAAAGAAAGAGCCAGACACTGAACAAAACTCTCAGTTTGTCAATGTTAACTTATATTACAATGAATGGGAAAAAGGGCAACACGCAATATGGCGGAATATAATCACGCCTTCCACGTAAAAGAGCCAGTCGCCAATTGCTAAAGTCAATGCTTCACTGCAGCTGCCAAAAGAAGTTCCGGTTCCCACAGACATATGCGCATTGGCTGGACCAATCTGGAATCTATGCTTTTTAACGGTGTTTCAGAATAAAATACAACACTTATAAGATGGTCGTTCATGTCAGTTTGTGTTACTGTTTAAATGTTATTTGGCAAACAGTTTTTGGGAATTCAGTAATTCCCCATTCAAGTAGATGCAAGCTGGTCTTGATGTATGTCCAAAACAGCTGCCAGGTGAACTGACTTTCCTTGAACATCGATTCATGCATGCTATCAAATGGAGTATATTTTGAAAGGTTATGCATTCAGTACGCATAAACTAGCATTCACATCAAAACTGAAGTATACTGTGGGCTTTATAGTATGTACAGTACATAGATGGTACAACCCCCCTTTTTGGTTAACGAAAGTTAGTTTTTTCCAGAGTTGTCTGTGTTCAATGGCAATTATTTGATTCCAACTGTGAGTGAAATCACAATTACATCCCTGGGCAATAAAGCCTCCCCTCCAGCAATATGTCACTCACATGAGATCACAGCAATTAGCAAAACACAATGATCCAATCAATTCCAGAAGCACAAATTAAGTCCCACCCTACAATTTTTTTATTCAAGAAGCCATTTCACTCAGATATACAGTATCACAGTCGAGAAGAAAATATGATCGGTATTTTCATTTCATGGAGACTGTAAGGGGGAAAAAAATCGATCCAAGATGGACAAAAAATTCAGCTTCAAATAATAATAAAATATTCAATTAATTAAAATGGACTCTATTTAAATGAGTGTTATGTATTTTTATATAATTTTATATGTCAAAATATCGCAACATGCTAAAGCCAGGGTAGAGCACAAAAGTCGGGTTCTAGATTAGGCAATTATATCCCATTCATTTTCTCCATAGTGAAATAGATCTTTCTCAACTCTCATGAGCTCTGAAGCTGTTAAGTGATGGTATATATATGCTTCTTCATTTTGCATACAATACTCATAAACCTTAAGACTATGCCAAGAGCAAAAATAGCAGATTTTAAATTGCATACTTATGGCCACTGAGATGAATGAGAATGCTAATGAATCACTTTATTCAGCTATCACAGACCTCCTTGGAGTCAAGTCTTCTGTGTGCTTCATGTAAGGAGCATTATAATAACAGAGTCGCTGTCTGTGTACAAAACACGCACGTTAAACATAAAGAAGAGGACAAATCTATCAGGCAGCCTGAAGCGAAAAAGAAGAGGAGGAAAAGAGGAAACAGGACAACGGTAAGCATAGGCACCAATTTATGCCCACACTCTATTCCACTCCAAACCAAATGTAGGCTAAAACATTTTATTTATCATTGGTTCCATGAGCAAATGATAACGGGGCTAGGTTGTTATGCAACAACTGTGCCTTAAATATTTTATCATTCCCATTTTTACAGCCTAATTAATTAAAAATGAAAAATATTTTTTTTCTCCGTTCGATATTGTGCTTGAATTCATTAGGCTACACAAAATATATTATTCGTGTCTCGTGAAGACTACAAATACACAACTAAACAAAACATTAATTTCATGAGCTTCGCCGCAACTCATTTACTTGCTGATATACATAAAATAATTCTATAAATACCTATTTAGAATAGGCACTTAATTCAAATAACTACTAGGCTAAATAATAAAATAAATAACGAGAATTCACTGACCAAAATCAGCTTGAAAACGCTAACGAAGATGGATCCGTAATTGAAAGGTACTCTGTTATTTCATCAGTCAGTCATGGAAGTCTGGTGGTTTATGGGCTTCTGGCAACATTAATTTCAGGAGAGAAGACAATTTTATAGATTTGAGTGCACAGGTTTGAGCGGGCACATCCGAGTGAGAGAGAGTGCGTCCTGTTTTGTGCATTATATACTGTTAGATGTGTTTTGTCCACATTTCATATGTTGTATAATTATATCACTAGGTAACAAAGATACATTAACAAAAAATATATATATTTTAGAAGGGCCTCACTGATTAATTTTGCCTGGGGACCCCACTGTATGTACCCCTCTGGACATGACATAACCAGGCATCAGTCAGCAAAGTTTACTTGGGTTTACGCATATTTTTAGGTCCGTGTATTGTACGTTAAGTTCACACAGGACCTTGTATTTTTTCACTAATTAGTTGGTCCACAAGACAGCAACTCTGACCATGGATGTTGATTCACAGTAGAACAAGAAATAGAAGATGCAGAACAACAACAAAATACTGGAGATGACCACAACAATAGAACCCCTTGAGTGAGGTGAATTAAGGTAACTCTAGCTTGAAAGAGCACAAACATTTTTATTGATTATAAATTCTGGAAAGAAAGAGCCAGACACTGAACAAAACTCTCAGTTTGTCAATGTTAACTTATATTACAATGAATGGGAAAAAGGGCAACACGCAATATGGCGGAATATAATCACGCCTTCCACGTAAAAGAGCCAGTCGCCAATTGCTAAAGTCAATGCTTCACTGCAGCTGCCAAAAGAAGTTCCGGTTCCCACAGACATATGCGCATTGGCTGGACCAATCTGGAATCTATGCTTTTTAACGGTGTTTCAGAATAAAATACAACACTTATAAGATGGTCGTTCATGTCAGTTTGTGTTACTGTTTAAATGTTATTTGGCAAACAGTTTTTGGGAATTCAGTAATTCCCCATTCAAGTAGATGCAAGCTGGTCTTGATGTATGTCCAAAACAGCTGCCAGGTGAACTGACTTTCCTTGAACATCGATTCATGCATGCTATCAAATGGAGTATATTTTGAAAGGTTATGCATTCAGTACGCATAAACTAGCATTCACATCAAAACTGAAGTATACTGTGGGCTTTATAGTATGTACAGTACATAGATGGTACAACCCCCCTTTTTGGTTAACGAAAGTTAGTTTTTTCCAGAGTTGTCTGTGTTCAATGGCAATTATTTGATTCCAACTGTGAGTGAAATCACAATTACATCCCTGGGCAATAAAGCCTCCCCTCCAGCAATATGTCACTCACATGAGATCACAGCAATTAGCAAAACACAATGATCCAATCAATTCCAGAAGCACAAATTAAGTCCCACCCTACAATTTTTTTATTCAAGAAGCCATTTCACTCAGATATACAGTATCACAGTCGAGAAGAAAATATGATCGGTATTTTCATTTCATGGAGACTGTAAGGGGGAAAAAAATCGATCCAAGATGGACAAAAAATTCAGCTTCAAATAATAATAAAATATTCAATTAATTAAAATGGACTCTATTTAAATGAGTGTTATGTATTTTTATATAATTTTATATGTCAAAATATCGCAACATGCTAAAGCCAGGGTAGAGCACAAAAGTCGGGTTCTAGATTAGGCAATTATATCCCATTCATTTTCTCCATAGTGAAATAGATCTTTCTCAACTCTCATGAGCTCTGAAGCTGTTAAGTGAAAGGTACTCTGTTATTTCATCAGTCAGTCATGGAAGTCTGGTGGTTTATGGGCTTCTGGCAACATTAATTTCAGGAGAGAAGACAATTTTATAGATTTGAGTGCACAGGTTTGAGCGGGCACATCCGAGTGAGAGAGAGTGCGTCCTGTTTTGTGCATTATATACTGTTAGATGTGTTTTGTCCACATTTCATATGTTGTATAATTATATCACTAGGTAACAAAGATACATTAACAAAAAATATATATATTTTAGAAGGGCCTCACTGATTAATTTTGCCTGGGGACCCCACTGTATGTACCCCTCTGGACATGACATAACCAGGCATCAGTCAGCAAAGTTTACTTGGGTTTACGCATATTTTTAGGTCCGTGTATTGTACGTTAAGTTCACACAGGACCTTGTATTTTTTCACTAATTAGTTGGTCCACAAGACAGCAACTCTGACCATGGATGTTGATTCACAGTAGAACAAGAAATAGAAGATGCAGAACAACAACAAAATACTGGAGATGACCACAACAATAGAACCCCTTGAGTGAGGTGAATTAAGGTAACTCTAGCTTGAAAGAGCACAAACATTTTTATTGATTATAAATTCTGGAAAGAAAGAGCCAGACACTGAACAAAACTCTCAGTTTGTCAATGTTAACTTATATTACAATGAATGGGAAAAAGGGCAACACGCAATATGGCGGAATATAATCACGCCTTCCACGTAAAAGAGCCAGTCGCCAATTGCTAAAGTCAATGCTTCACTGCAGCTGCCAAAAGAAGTTCCGGTTCCCACAGACATATGCGCATTGGCTGGACCAATCTGGAATCTATGCTTTTTAACGGTGTTTCAGAATAAAATACAACACTTATAAGATGGTCGTTCATGTCAGTTTG
>NW_015506599.1:0-367 GCF_001515645.1 Sinocyclocheilus grahami
CTTATTGGATTTGCCTTTTATTTTAATGTCCCAGAACTTTCATAAAGTTTTCCTTTTGATTTAGGGGACAGTTAAGGAGAAAGTTTTTGCTCATTTATTCATACATATTTTCCGTGTGTGTGTGTGCGCACTGGTATTCACTACATTATGGGGACCAAATGTCCCCACAAGTATAGTAATACAAGTACATTTTTACTTTGTGGAAAATTTTTGTCCCCATGAGGAAACAAGCTTATAAATCATACAGAATGATTTAGTTTCCTGTGATGGCTAGGTTTAGGGGTAGGGTAAGGGGATAGAAATACAGTTTATACAGTAAAAAAAATAAAACATTACACTTATGGAATGTCCCCATAATGATAGGAAT
>NW_015506599.1:416-32388 GCF_001515645.1 Sinocyclocheilus grahami
GGGGCCCAAATGTCCCCACAAGTATAGTAATACAAGTACATTTTTACTTTGTGGAAAATTTTTGTCCCCATGAGGAAACAAGCTTATAAATCATACAGAATGATTTAGTTTCCTGTGATGGCTAGGTTTAGGGGTAGGGTAAGGGGATAGAAATACAGTTTGTACAGTAAAAAAAATAAAACATTACACTTATGGAATGTCCCCATAATGATAGGAATACCTGCGTGCGTGCGTGCGTGCGTGCGTGCGTGCGTGCGTGAGGTATATGCAATAATCATGTATACCTGTCTTTTAGCTATGACTTGCCTCAGTATGGGAGTCGACGGAAGCTGATCTCTCCAACAGGGATGTATGATGAATATGGAGAGGTGATTATGGAAGATGATGGCAGCTACTACTACAGCCCACACGAATCCGAGGGAGAGGTATCAAATTGTATTTTTTATTTTTTTCTGTTTTCTTAGTTTAAACCAATACAACGTGCAGTATTTTTTTAATACGTTACGTTTATCCTACCTCTAGCTTAAGACCCTTACACATGACTCATGTCAGGGTTTTGGTGCTTTTGGCACCTTGACCTTCACTTGAAAAGCATTGCAAATAGCAAGGTAGAAAAAACTGAAGTGTGCACATTAAAAGTAGTGCAATCAAATGAAACATTTGAGCTTAGAACAGAAAAAAATCCTGCTGATTACTTTGCATCACTGCAGAAAGAAAAAAAGTCAAAAAGGTTTTTTTTTTTTTTGCTTTGAATGTTCTGATATGCTTTCAATGATGTTTCAATGTAAACAGAAAACACATAATCAGTCAGTAATGTCTAAAAGGTGGCCCTCACACAAGAGTACATTTTCTTCAGGGTGCAGGGTTGGGGTGATTTGGGGTCATTTTGCAGAACATGGGTAACCATCTAGAGCAGGGATGGGCAATTCCGGTCCTGGAGGGTTCAGGATTCTTTTCTACAGAGTTCTGCTGCATCCATAATTGGAAATTACAAGCGGGTGTGTTTGATTGTGGATGAAGCTAAACTCTGCAGGACAGCAGCCCTCCAAACCAGAATTGCCAATTCCTGGTTCATGGCATCCTTCCCTCCTCGATCATATTATGATTTTTGCTGGCACCAACCGTGACTTCACTTTGAAAGGTCAGCAGCCAGTCATGTTAAATGCATTTGCATTCAACGTGGTACTGGGGGTAATACTGTAACTTGACACTTCTCTCAGTGCAGTGGGGAATGCTAACATGGGTCATGTGAAGTCACAAAGATGATGGGTGATCTGAACTGTTGATTAAATATTCTGAATGATAAAATCCTGGACTAATATCAATGTAATAGGTTGCTAGGCAAGGCAGAAGGCCGGCTCCCCCTCCTGGCAAGGCTCCACCACGAAGGCCCCCTAGACAAGCTTTTGGAGACCAACCTCCAAGTCTTGAGCAACAGCTGCCTGGACTAGTTGAAGGCATCTCACACCCTTACGGCTCAAAGGCTGAACCTTCACTCAAAGCACCTATAAAACTTGGCCAAATGTTTGACAGAAGATCGAGCCCAGCTCCATTCCACCTTCCATGGAAGAACAATAGAATATTTCCAATTGCAGTTCCTGAGGAGAAAGGAGGAGGGACTGATGACCCCAAAGCAATCACAATGCAACATTCAAACAGTGTTGACAATGGCATGGTCATTGATGGCAACTATTTCCAGACTAAAGAAGCCATTCCTTCAGCAAAGACAAGACTTGGCAAAGTTTTGAGTCAGATGAACATCTTTAAAACATTGCAGACTCAGAAGAACTCTCTGAGCAGCGTTAGCGGTACTTTAGATCATAGGAGTAATGGAAGCATCCCGACCTCTTGGTCACTCAGCGAGTCAGAACGGAAATCACAGAGAATCCCTGGTGATAGTGTGGAAAGTGAGCAAGAAAGAGGTAGGAGCAGGGAAGACATCATTCAACAGTCTTACACTGGAAGTTCCATGTCATTCACACCTTCCCATCCATACAGACTCCAAGAAGGTGCGCATATGAGTAGTTTAGACTCTGATGATGATCAAGACCAGAGTCCTCTTGATTCAGACAGGGAGAGCCAAGCAAAAACTCAGCTAGATGACACTGAAATAGAGTCAAAGACAGAATCAGATTCAGACCAAGACGCAGAGACTGAAAAAGAAACAGAGACGGAACAAGAGTCAGACACTGAGAGAACATCGGGGACAGAGAACGAGTCAAGCTCGGAGGAAGATAGCAGTGGAAAAGAAAGTGTCAAATCGGAGGATAGAGGAACAGTATCATCTGTCAGATCTTCTCGGCCCAGACACAGCAGATCATCTTCAGAACTTGCAACTACATCCACACACATGAAAACATTAGAAGAGACCATCCTGAAAGAGGGTGAGGATGATAAGGAAGACAGAGGGCAGATGGAAGAAGGCCGAAGTAAGGATCCAAGGTCCTCTAGGTCTAAAAGCAGTAATTCTCTGGAGAGAAGACATGATTCAAACTTCCACAGCATGAGCAGATTCTCTATGATAAGCAGTAGTGTAGCAAAGGCTTTAGAGATCGACAAACTCTCCCCTATAGATGAGAATGAAGAAGGAGAAAAGACTCTAGAGAGAGGTGGTAGCCCGGGTGATAGTTCGAGCTCTTCAGATGGAGCAAGAAACCTTAAAGTAGACGAGGAGGATGAGGAGTCTAATTCAGACACAACTGAGACTGTCGGAGCCTCCTGAATTATATTCTGATATGTTCAGTAAGACTGGCCATTGCCTTTATTTCTTGTGTTGATCTTTTTATTGGCCTTTTGAATGCTTTCATCTGGTTGGAGTTCTTCTTTTTGTTTTCCTCTCTCTGAGCACAACTTGGCATTTCTCCTTAACCTTTGCTGAATAACATGCATGCTATTTCATCTGTAGTCTTACCTTTAGAGGTCACCCTTCAAAAGTTTAGGTCATCAATTAATGTTCAGATCAAAATTAGGTTAGTGTTTGGTGTTTTCTAAAAATCATGTAATCCAGTGACATTTGGTCCATGAGCACATTACTTTTAATGAGCTTATGAAGGGACATTAATTGTGTGTTGGTTGTTTTGCTTTTTAATGACGAGCAGTTGTGGTCCATGAGGGAATCTTCTGGGGAAGCTCATGTTTAAATTGAATATTCATTAAACCTGCTTTATTTATTCTGATTAAGTTATCTTGATAATTAACACTTTATAACAGTATTTCCGATAAGCAAAGCAATATTTATCATATATGAAAAATTGAACAAATCACGCAGTGCCGTCATACAAATAGCAATATAGGCCTAGATCTTTTTACATTATATGCATTTTTTATGCACGCTACTAAGAAACCAATTAAATCAACAGTTAATTTTATATCATTACTTGTGCATTTTTGAGAAGACTTTCCTCCTTGGACAGAACACCACTGTTGTGTGCTGTGTAAAAATAAAAAGTCTGTTATTCTTAAGCTGTCATTTTACACACCCATTTTCTTTTTTTCAGTATGGTAGAAAAAAGAGGATCAAGCTTATTGTAGACCGTGAATACGAGACCAGTTCAACTGGAGAAGAAAGTGCACCAGAATTGCACAGGAACCGCCTGTCTAATGTGAACAGCCACGGCAACATTAATGGGAGCGTATACTTGGCCCAGAATGGCTCAATAATCCGGACACGACGGGTTGCACACACCAACAACATCAAGCTCAACTCTCCAATACGACTGGGAAAGCACTTTAAGAAACTAGACAAACTTGCTGTCACACACGAAGAGCGAATTCCTTTAAACAGCCCCGTAATCACAGGCGCTTCAGTAGGTGAACAGAACCTCACAACCAGGCCCTCCAGTGGGTCCCTGGCCTCCAGCACTACAGGCCCAGAGAGTATAGCTTCAAAATCAAATGTGGCAAAAGGAGGGGGTGAAAGAACACAAAATGGGGATGAACAAGAGTCCACAGTGGACAATCAGGAGGTGAGAGACCCTTTAGGATCACATAGTGACCGCACCCAGTCAGATGAGGAGGAGCTCTGGATGGGGCCTTGGAATAACCTGCACATACCAATGACAAAACTGTGACTTCTGACATGCAGATGCTCTATTGTCTTAAAGAACTTGGGAGGAAAAACTGAATCTGCAGCATAAAATTATGAAATTGCACTTTCATTCAGTGTTACATTTGCTTTTTCGTGGCTCTAAACAATGAGCTTCTCAATGATTGTTGCATTCATAAGTACCTTATAAATCAAACACATGTTTCTGGCCCATTGATTGGTGCTCATCCTTTTATTGGGGGGGATTTGTTACAGATGTATTGTATGCGTTCAGAAATATTTTCCGTGCTTTTTATAGTTTAAAAGGCTGAATCAAATGCCTGCTGAAATGTATTTTTGGTAAATGGGTCATCAATGAAAATAATTGTGATGAATCTAATGTGTACATTTGCTTAATGCCATAGTCATTTGAATGGACTTGCACCAGAGTTGAAAGTGCAATATTTTTGTGCTTTTTTATACCAAGTTATATCAAAACAGAATTATTCAATATATGGACACATTCTGTTACAGATACTTGCCAAACTAAATTGAACAACTTTTGTTGCTGTTGTTTTATTTTTATGTGTTATATATATATATATATATCAATATATATATATTAGGGCTGGTAAGCGATTACAATTTTTAATCTAATTAATTACATGATGTGGCGATTAATTAATTGCAAATTAATTGCACATCAAATTTGGCTGAGAAATTACTCCCAAAGATAATTTAAAGTCATTGTTGTTGTGTAAAGCATCAAACAGACGTTACAAAAAGTAGCTTCAGCAAGAAATATTTAGTTTGATAAAATTGATTACATATACTCTTTTGGACCATGAGGGTGAGTAAATGTACCTCTTGCGGTACTTTAATGTCATACACCGATCGGTCTGTGCAGCGCCGCTTCAAATCCAACGCGCATATGGCCAATGGTTCAATGCGCCAAATGTTTCACCCAATTCGTTCAAAATGTGCATTAAGAAATGAAATGCCGCTGTGTGTTGCTCGGAGACGAACAGTTCTGCTTTGTCTTTATATTTTCGTTGGCAAAATTGAGCAAAACAGACATTGTGTCTAAAATAACACAATATTAACTTCTTATTTATTGAACTGTATATGATCGGTATCACATTTGCACTGGTGTGATAGCCTATTGCACTTATTGCTCGTGTGCTATTGCTTAACTATGTTGTAAATATGAGACAAATGCTCAACCGGGCATTTTTGCCCCATATTTTTAATTTTAGGGACATTCTAACTACGTTCTCTAGGCTCCATCACGCAGTGAGTTGTTGCCCTGCCTCATATTTGTCATCAAACAAGTCAACTGTATGAAATGTCAGATATAGGTCTGGGGCGGGGCAAGTGCGGTAATAATTTTAACGCGTTATTTTTATTTTCTTTAATCGAATTAACGCGTTAAATTACCTGCCCTTATATATATATATATATATGAGCAAGGCAAAAATCTCTCATTGTGCAGCCTTTGAATATTTGACTGTTTCAACAAGGCAGAGAAACGGGCACATCAAATAAACATTCCTGGTAAAAACAAAAATTAAAATTAAATTTTAATAAAAATATACTGAAAAGAGAAAACATCACTTTTACTCTTTGAAATTACACTATCAACATCTTTGGTTGAAACAACATTTCAAGTTACTATGAACATTTTTGATATTGTATGTGCACTGCTGTTCTATGTGGATGAATCTGATGGTGTAAACTTGTGTTGTCAATAATCTTCAATCAGAGCAGATCTGACTACCTACATCAAGAACACTGATAGTAAGAAGAAAGTATTACAAGACAATATTTCATATGAGCAAGTAGCGCATCTGCTGCCAAAATAGCCAGACCATATTACATGATATTTAAAATCTGGTTTGATGTACTATAGCAGCATAATCCTCTATAATGGAAAACTAGAACTGAAAAATCGTCCATGTGTCTATGATAAAACTCTGATAAGAATGAACCAATACCCAAAGTCAGTTCACTTGCTGGTCATCTTGGCAAAATTACACACTTAATCTTTAATGGCAGAAGTAGAGTAAGGCTTGACTACATCTATATTGATTCAATCCAACTGCATGAAGGCATTTTAGTAGTCAGGATATTACATAAACATTGGATTTGCACATCTGCCAAACTACATTTTAGTGTTGTTCTTGTGCCGGGCTGGTCAGACCGTTCAAACAAACAGATTGTGTTTTTGTTTAGTGCTGCTAGCTAGGGGCACAGAAATTGCACACTTCACCTTTAAAAGGCAGAAGCAGAGAAACACCAAAACTTGAATGCACAGGGGTCACGAGAGAGAGAGGGAGAAAAAAGGCTGTGGTCGAAATGCCATACTATCATACTACTCTTACTATTTCTGCAGTATCCAGTATGTATGCTGTGCGTAGTATGCACATTTTCTGTATGCATGTAATACCCTGATGACCTACTATATTTGCCAGAATCTGCTAAATATAACTCAAGTACACTGAAATCAGTACAGAAGCTGTTCGGCTTAGTAATTTTAAATAATTGTCCTTGATTCAAGAAACATGTCCGTTCCTCTCAGTCTCAATTAAGCTGGCACCCTTACTTAACTGAAAACTCATCAGCCTAAAACTTATGAATAGATATGCGTTTTCTTTCTCTTCCATTACACAGCCCTTGGGGGACACACTAACCTCTGAATCACAGTATTAAAAATGCCAGGAGCAAGAAAAAACACGATTATCTTGGGCTTGGCAAAGTAATTACACTTTAAACGATTAACCCAGCACATGCTAATAACGTCCTGAGCTCTTTGATCTCCAGATCATGATACCAGCAGTGCATTATTTCAAACAAACATCCAAAAAGTAAATAAAGTCAATAATTACAAGCTAGCATGTATGTTATTAAGGGTACCTGCCCACGCGTCACAGATATTTAAAATTCTATAATTAACCGTCAGATCGGAGACAGAGAGAGCGTTTCAACGTATTAAACTGCACATCCTGGAGCCAATGTAAAGTGTCAGGGTGTGTGAGCATGCCTTTAAAAAGGACTAAATACATAAACACGCACACTTTTTTACCTTCACTCCACTTGCCGCCATCCAAGAGCTCCCAGCCAGCCAGTTTGGCCTCAGTCAGTGGTTGATGGGTTTGTGGCCATGTTTTAAATGCACTGAATATGGAGAATACATCTGATGTGCTCAGTGTCAAGCTGAAGATCGTGTTGATTGCGCTAATTAAGTCTTGATGCCTTTGTTGTCTGAAAGACCGTGCTTTTGTTTTCGTTGGACATGAGCGACAGGCGTATATTGTGGCCCGAAGGCCTAGCGTAGCGTAGCAGCCTACTTCATGAAACCTGCAATGTGAAACCAGACATAGCAACTATTTTTGTGAACTGTGTATATTTGGAGCCATTTTTTTTTGGCTAGTTTTTGGTTTCTTTAACTATATGCTAAGTGTTCCTCTTCCTGTGTAATTTCTATCCATACAGAGCAAGTTAGTATTTGAAAGATGTTTGTGATCATCCTGACAAAAAAAAAAAGAAAAGAATCACACACGCTGCTGCACTTGCGAACATGCCGCATACTCTCGGAGAGGAAAAAAATGGATGGCATCCCACCCAAGCATTTTATTATTTCTGAAAGGCAGGGCATATAGAAAAATATAAGTTTGGCAGTCTGACTCTCGTAATGAAGGGGTTGATCAGGCACGTCTCCAGTGCAGACATTTGAAGATATGCCTTGGCCATCGTGCCACCGAAACCAGTAATATAGCATGTCACAGGAATATAGAAAAGAGTAGTATGGTCCTTCATTTGCCGTCATGCGTGCTGTTTGTACCTGCACGCTTGTCAGAACTCCCGCTGTGTGTCACATTTGTTGACATTCCATAAACAAACCCATACTTGCTGTCAACAGCCGAAACATTGTCCTCAGTTGTTTTTATTTTTATTATTATTTGTTTAATCCACCTTATTTTTCCCATAAGTGTATCTGGTTTCAAATGCCATTCGCTTCCAGCTATTTTTAGCTGTGCAAAACAGCTCGTTTTGCTGCTGGATATTGCAAACTGGTGTGTCTTACCATATTATGTTAATGTATTATCTTAATTATGAACACATTGGTTTGTAGTGCAGTAACAGTTTTACCGTTTACTGTACATTGCTATTCTTCTCGTTATTTTCCTACAGCAGCTAATGAACCGGAAATCTCGCACATTCACAGAAAACAGTTAAGGCTAGATGGTGTACAGATTTGTCTACTGGACATGCGAACATTAATAATAATCATCAGCGTAATTTTTGTCACAACAATAATTACTATTTTTGCATTATTGTAAGGGGTAGGTTTAGGGTTGGGGTAGGTGTAGACGTTAATAAAACACTATTTAATAAGTAGAACACTTAATTTATTGTTAGCTTCCTGTTTTATCCCCTCTAGCCACAACAAAAGAAAACGGCTTACTTCCGCATTGAAAAATAAGGTGTATAGGTGTACTTTTTACGTAACATTTCATTTTGTTTGTACTTTTAAAATGGTACAAATGTAAAAAAATTTTTGTCTTCTTTTTTTTGTTTTATTTTTCATCAAGTTTACTCACATTTTGAAAAACTGATTAAAAGTTTTTTAAATTGTAACTGGGGGGGGGGGGCTTATAAGTATCTGCATAGCCAACAACTTTTTTTAATATATATACTGCTTTAAAAATAGTTTATAATATAATATAAGCCAAACCTTGGGATCATATGATCAATTTATATGATCTAATCTTTAACTAATATTTATATTAGAAATGGTGTTGCATTTATATTAGTTATGGGTTCTTCTTAATGAACAATGGACTTAGGATGAACTGGATGTTGTATTTTGTTGCAGGAGGCCACGTTTGTAGGTTTAAGTTTGTTTGACATAAAAAAACTGTTATTTATTTCAGTCTCTGAAATAAAAACCTGGGACTCATAGATTAAACATGCTTATTACACAGTGCATACAATTTTGTAGATGCACTTTAAATGCACCAATTCATCATGCAGCCTGTTTGTGTTTTATTATGATTCATTTTGGCTGAGTAGAGCTGACGGGGCCAAATTTCACAGAAATGACATGAGTGTGTGTTTATGCCTGTTTTCTGTTACTTATGGTTTTATCGTAGTACAAAAGCTGCAAATCTAATTCCTGGAGTGACGCCCCATCCCTCTAGTGTGCTTTAAATGTGCTTTAGCTACTGGGTGTTCTCTGCAATGAATCAGCCATGGAGCTCGACCCAGCGGTGCTTGGCCAGCGGCCTGCGGGTATTAATGTGCGCTGCGGCATCAGCGGGGCCTCTAGTTAAAGAGAAATGAGATGAGAGGAGTTAGGAGCTCTGGACAAGCGCCTGCTGGACTGAGGTTAAACGCAGATCTTGAAATGAGAATTTGACTATCTGCTCTCATAAAAGCCTCAGTTAGGGTCGAGCGCGTGAGAGAAACCGCGGCGTCTCTTTCGCTGCTTGCTTGCTGAGAGCAAACAGAAGTCCTGTGTGTTCGCCAACTCTCTGCGGGTGTTGATTTGCCTCTCTGTTTTTTTCTTGCTTACCCGAACAGAATTTCGTTGTATGTCATCAAGTATTGAACCCATTTGTCCTCTGCCACTACCACCCCACCCCAGTGTCAATGAAACAAACAAGGCATTAAACCTATCCCTGCAAGTCTAGCTTAATTCACACTATAAAAGCTGTTAACCTACAATTGCTAACTTAATGAGCTGTTTCTACATGATTTATGCCATAAAAATAGTTATGTTGTATAAATGTAATTGTTTTAGCGATATTAAATATGTTTGACTCGAATAAAACCAGTTAATACCAGAATCATGTCTCAATAAAGCATTGCCAAAATATTTAGAAAAAAACATTTCTAACGTTTCGAATTATTTGATTTTCATCATATGGACCAGAGTTATTATTTTTCTTAACTAAAATTTAAACCATAAAAAAAGTGTTACTTGAAACAAAATAAACATTGAATGAAAAAAAAAAGATTAAATAAATAAACAAACAAACTTATTTTATTTCAGCTAGTTGCCAAAGAAACATTTCTAATTTTTGGTTTGCCTAACTTAAATTAATTCATTAATTAATAATTTAATGAATGAATAAAAACTATACAGACAATAATAAAAATAACAAAAACACAACAAAATTACTACAACTAAAATTAAAGTGAAAACAGAAAATAGAAAAAATATAATTGAATTCAAAATAAAAACTATAATAATATAGCAATAATAACAAATTAACACTGGTATGTTCAAACAAACAGTTTACTCATTCTTCAAAATATCTTTTTTTTCCCCCCACAGAAATAAATGTGAAACATCACCGAAAATTCATTTTTGAGTGAACAACCTACCTTTGTCTTTCTGTCAGATTTATTATTATTATTATTTACAAATAAAATGTTGTAATGAGATGACATATATTCTCTGGCATATTGGAGTCTTTTTTTTATGCCTTCGTGGAGAAAATGAAAGTAACAAACAAATGCTGCTTGAAAAGTGGACCGTTTTCTGGTCAACTGAACACTGGAGTGTGCCTTTAATAAGCAATAATGTTTTTACCTCTCCTACCACATAAATGGTTACAATTTCTAGATTATGGAACATGATGAACCATAAATCATAACTGGCTCAAACCAGGACCCTGACCTTTAACCCTCCGTCAGCTGATGTTGCCATTTGCCTCCTGAACCCACACGACAGTCATGTTTTACTAGCTAGAGTTGAGCTTCAGCTAATTGCTGGAGTTTGAGTTTGTTGTTTTATGGAGTCATTTTATCTGATGCCACAGGAAAACACGGCCCTTGGACAGTGAAGGCCAGCGCTTGCCAGCTCAGTGTGGTGATCCTGAACTATGCAACACCAGTTAAACACTGAGTGCTCAGAACTGTGGTCGACTGCGGCGGGATTCAACGTTTGTGTCCCGCTGCAGCTTTACGCTTTATTCTCCGTTTATCATGGCAGTGCGGAGCCTGGCGCCGCTGCCGCCTTTTAAAATGACATTGGTTAAATGACGTTAACATCCCCGTTCTGAGGTTTGAACTCTAGTTTTGGGCGGCTGACTTGTTTGTGTCTCTAACATATGATCAAAGTAAAGAGATTTGTACTAAGATTCCTTACCCATGAGAAACGTCACATGCCCGTCTTATGATGTGTGAGCCTTTGTCTTTATTAGGAGTGTTTGGAAAGCTTTATGCTTGTTATGGGTTCTTTATACTGGAAATGATAGTCTTAATAGGAGTGGTGTATTTAAATATCTCAAGTATTTAGGCACTTAAGACGTGCTTAATGTCTAAATGTCAGCAGACCCTCTAAACCATTCCTGTAAGAAATCAGAAGTTTTTGTTTTTTTTGCAAGTTTACCCAAAGAGATAGTTTACCCAAAAATGAAAATTCGTCCATCGTTTTACCCTCATGTTGTTCCAAATCTATTTGGCTTTTCTTTCTATTAGGATATTTTGAAGAATGTTGTTAACCAGAACCTTTTATGTAGCCATTGGACAAAAAAAAAGAAAACACTAGTTCAACCAAAAATTAAAATTCTGCCATCATTTTACCCTCATGTTGTTCCAAATCTATATGGCTTTTCTTTCAATGGGATATTTTAAAGAATGTTGGTAATCAAAACCTTTTAAGTAGCCATTGGACAAAAAAAAAACTGAGACATTTCTCAAAATATCTTTGTTTATGTTCCACAGAAAGAAAAAGAAAGCCATACAGCAACTTGAAGGTGAATAAATGGCAACAAAATTTGAAATTTCCCTTTAATACTTTTTTTGACTGGCAGTCAAAAGGCAACATGTTTCTGACACACAAAAAGTGTCTAACACTTTATCGCATGCTGGCCTACAATCAGCAGAAAATGGTTCCCATCCTCAGGCAGCACTGCTCCCATCCATCAGTGCTGTGATAGGGAAACAATAGTGGGCTGTTCTGTCTGTCATTGGGTCTGTTTTGATCTCTCTGTAATGCTAATGAAGCTATCAGTCAGTCCAGCCAAACCCACTCTCCCCAGTACATATTAAAGCACTCCGAACATCATTCCCCAGTCTCAAATGACTCAACAGATGGGCTCCTGCTGAGCATCTGTGATCTTTGGATACTGATTATTGTGATGTAACTTACAGTACACTGGCAAAGTTATCAACTAGTTATGGCAGAATTGATATAGCTGGTCTGGTGACATTATTAGACCTGCCAATCTAAACTTTATTGGTCAAGTACAGGAAATACATTGGCTGCCAAAAAGAATTTGGTCACTTAAAGGGATAGTTCACCGAAATATGAAAGTTCTGCAATCATTTACTCACTCTCAGGTTGTTCCAAACTGGTATGAATTTATTTATTCTGCTAAATACAAAAGATGATATTTAGAACAATGTGGGTAACCAAACAGTTTCTGGACCCCAATTAACAGTCAGCAACTGTTCGATATGAATGTAAGTGAATGAATATGAATTATGATGAATGAATGTCATTGCATCATATGAAAATATCAAACCAAGTGGCATTTATTTTCAAGTAAGTCATTCAATTTTCAAGGAAGAGTTTTTGGGCTTAAAATATATAGTGAAAATAAAGATACAAAGTGCCTGGCACACTCATATATTTCATAGGTGTGATGGATAAAAGTCCAATATAAACTCTAAAATGTATACATTTTGCACACTACTCAAACTTGCATCATTATGATTTTTTTAACATGTCAGTCAATTGACCTTCATTCAGAATTAGCCTTTGCAATAGAATTGACTGAAACATTGCTTATAGAATTTCATAATGATGCAAACTGGTTGGGTTTACAAGACAATACTCTTCAAAAGTAAAGTTATACTTCACTCAGGAAATATATACAGTATGTGACCCTGGACCTCAAAAGGGTCAATTTTTCGAAATTGAGATGTATACATAATCTGAAAGCTGAATAAATAAGCTATCCATTGATGTATGGTTTGTTAGGATAGGACAATATTTGGCCGAGATACAACTATTTGAAACTCTGGCATCTGAGGGTGCAAAAAATTTAAATATTGAGAAAATCACCTTTAAAGTTGTCCAAATTAAGCTCTTAGCAATGTATATTACTAATCAAAAATTAAGTTTTGATATATTTACAGTAGGACATTTACAAAATATTTTCATGGAACATTACTTAATATCCTAATGAGTTTTGCCATAAAAGAAAAATCTATAATTTTGACACATACAATGTAGTTCAGTCAGGATCTCTTAAGTCAAAAAGAACCCATAGACAAGCATTTAAGTCAACTTTTTTATTAGCATGTTTACTAAAGTTACATTTGGCAGTATGGCTCTGTTCCAAGTTTCCTGTCCTTTTCATGAGCTCCATGAAAGCCAGGACAGGGAAACAGCAGTCGCTTCAGGGGCAACCCTCCTATTTTAAGAAAAGGAGAATAGCACAAAAACGACCCCCAGAACAGAGCATGCAACAATGACAACAGAATGACATTGTTTAAGTTAAGCACAGTTAAAGGAGGAGATGGGGAGGAGGTGGGTTGCAAGCAGCGTAATAGAGAAAGCAGCAAAGCAAGCAGACAGAAGCAGTGTTTAAGTAAGGCGTCCTGTTTGAGATTTGCCAATTGCAAGCTTAGGAGTCGGATCAGCTGATAGGGGCCGGGTTTCAATTACGCCAGTCAGCTGATAGCGGAGCTTGACTACGAGGCCTGCCTGAACTAACGCAGGATGCTTGATTTTTGGCTATTGCTACAAATATACCCCAGCGACTTAAGACTGGTTTTGTGGTCCAGGGTCACATATATCCCTTATGTCATTACAAACCCATAGGTGACAGGGAACTGACCGGTAGAAAGAACAGGTAAGGTAACTCAATTTAGATTAGCAACCAGACGTGAGGATACAGGCGAATCATGGCGGTAGGAATGGTGTAGGGAAAAGCTCAGATGAGACCAGACGATGAAGAAGTGAATAGTGACTGCTTTTATAGTGAGGGGATGAGGTGATCGCTGACAGGTGCGCTGATTTAGAAGTAGTTGCAGGTGTGGATCAAGGGGAATGCTGGTAAATTGAGTTCTGGGCTTGTGACTGAACTGGTGAACTTGTGACAATAGGACTTTTATCTTCAAAACACAAATGAAGATTTTTAATGAAATCTGAAAGACTTATATTCTCTGTTTGACAGTTCATTCTACCCAATTTTTTACACTTCAAAAAGTTCATTCCGTCAAGTGTCAGAGATTTGAAGTAATGGATTTTTAACATTGGGACAGAAATCTCTCAGGTTTCATTCAAATATTTGTGTTTCGAAGATGAATGAAAGTTTTACTGACACTGTTACAAGCTAGTTAAAGCCTGCAAAGAAGTTAAGCCTGCTTACTAAATGTCGCGAAGGGACATCATACCAACACGTCTCGGAAACTAGCCAAGGTTTGTCTAAAGATTTTTGCTAGATTTGTCTCTAGGCATAGGCAATTAAAAAAAAAAGTTTTGGTAACACTTTAGATCAGGGAACACTATCCACTATGAACTAGTTGTTTATTACCATGTATATTACTAGCACATTTGCTGTTTATTAGTACGTAAAAAGCACATATAAGTGCTTTATTCTGCATGACCATAATCTAGAACCATACCTAAACATAACTACCCCTACAACTACATTACTTACTATTAATAAGCAGCAAATTAGTTTATTGTTTATTGAGGGGGAACTCTTAATAGTGAATATGTGTTCCCCAGTGTTGGAGAGTAGCTAGTTACATGTAACGGAACAACGTAATTTAATATACAAAATAGATGTAACTGTAATCTGTTACAGTTAATGAGAAAAAAAAAAGTGTAGTTAAATTACAGTTATGAAAATGTTAACAATTACAAAGGGAATTGCATCTAAATATTTTCATACAGAAATGATTTGATTTCTTTCTTTCCCAAATTGCATTGACTGCTTTAATGTTTCAGGAGACATGCTTATTGTATATGCTTTATTTTTTAAGAATAACTTTTTTTCCCAAGACATTGATAGATGGCAATGTTGTAGCTATGCAAGCATTGGATTTCAAAAACAGTATCATAACTATATCTTATTTTTAATTTGTATTTATCCTTAGAAATCTCAAAGTAAAGAGAGGCATAACGTCTGATTTTGTGGTGGCTGTGCTTTAAAATTAAATGATTAATTCAAGTGATGAGTACTGCTGTAAAGGTTAACCCTGCCTGCTTTAAACGTTTCAAAATGATTAACAGTTGAAAACATTCATTAGAAATTTGGAAAGGTAATCAAAAAGTAATCAAATGTAATCAGATACATTAATAAAGTAATTGAAAAAGTTACACTACTTATTACATTTTAAATAGGGTATCTTGTAATCTTTAACCTATTACATTTCCAAAGTAACCTTCCCAACACCTGTGTTCCCTAATCTGATTTTGTGGTGGCTGTGCTTTAAAATTAAATGATTAATTCAAGTGATGAGTACTGCTGTAAAGGTTAACCCTGCCTGCTTTAAACGTTTCAAAATGATTAACAGTTGAAAACATTCATTAGAAATTTGGAAAGGTAATCAAAAAGTAATCAGATACATTAATAAAGTAATTGAAAAAGTTACATTACTTATTACATTTTAAATAGGGTATCTTGTAATCTTTAACCTATTACATTTCCAAAGTAACCTTCCCAACACCTGTGTTCCCTAATCTGAAGCATTACCAAAGTCGCTAAAGGGGTCTGAAAAGTTGTTAGCTGGCAACACTGTTTACTGGTTTGAAACAACATGATGCTGAGTAAATGATGACAGAATTTTCATTTTTGCATGAACTCATGGATTGTGTCCATTTGTGGTTGTCAAACATTAGTAAGTCATGCTCATATTATAAACTACCCCTGTGGTTCCCTCTAGTAGGACACCTGAGTGAACGTGAGGAGAACTGACTTCATACATCCAAATATAGCTCAGACGTGAAGTTAGTCCTTGGAAAAGCTCTAGTTTAGCACCTGTGACATTGATACATTTGCAAATGTGGCTTAAATGCTTTGTGGGTCAGTTTTACAAGGAATTTCAATCGATTAGGCATTTACATAGACACCTATTAGAAGGAATGTTAATTATGTTTATTATGAATGTTAGCTTAATAATACCATTTAGCATTATAAATGAGAAAATAGAGACTAAGCATTGTTGACACATACTCTCTCTGGAGCCATTAGTGGTCAAAGAGAAGAGTTTGTGGCGCCAGTGCTGTATGAGACTCTTTGATTTGTGACCTTTCCCAGGTTAATTATAAAGAAGCAGTCCATTAGAGTTAAGGGTGCTGGTTTTCATCTCAGTCTTACATTTACCATAGCACTATATCCGTGAGGTCTCTGCTTTATTAATAGCTAAATTATTTCATATCTTTTGATCGTTCTGAATGGCATGATATCTGCAGTGCTTGTGTAATTGTGTAATGCTCCTCTAAAGGATGCTTTGTTTACAGGAACAGACATTACCTGGCAATTTTCTGCTTACTTTTACCTTTTGGTAGTCAGTCTTCATTTCTAACAGGTTAACTCATCCAGTTCTTTCATCTTGAATAGAGCAGCCTGTGAAAGAATTGGCTTTATTGAATGACTTGAATTATTGGCATAGTTGCAAAAAAGCTCAGAAATGTCTTAACAGAGATTATTTATTGCAAAACTGGATCATTTGTAAAATAAATAAATAAATGCCATGATATTAGCAACATAGTTTATATTTAACGCTGCGTCATACAATGTAACACAATGTGAAAGCACAATGCAGGGTTAACACAATATACTCAAAATAATTAATTTGTTGTTTTTAGTTGCAATAAAAGCTAAAAATACAATTAATCCAAATAAAACATGTAGTTTATGAATCCCTGCACATTTTGTTGGAAAATTATAGCATGCAATGCAAACCTTTTGTTTGGGTAGATACTTCAAGTCATATCATTAGAGTTATCGGAGACAAAATATTTTAATAAAAAAAGAAAAAAAAACATGTGGTAAAACTTTTGGGCTAATGAAATATGAAACTTTTTTTTTAGAAGACAAAAAAAATACATTTATGTTCTTGTTTTAGGAAGTTAAAGAATACAGAATATTTGTGCCTACTTATAGTCAGTATTAAAATATATATATATAAAAAAAATTCCTTTGACTGACAAACACCAAAATAACAGTTTTTATGTGAATCAAATACCGTGGGAAATGTATAGCACTGATTTATTTCCTGAATTGTTAAGCATTACCCACCAATTGTTAATGGTCGTTGTCAAAGCAGCATGGTTTGTTATGCTCCTTTATGTCTTGCTTTGGGTTTGAATTGGTCTGTAGCTTCAAAAGTCTCTAATGGATGTCTAATTATATGTTTGGTCTGTTATTGTGTCAACTTGACCACATTTTCTGCTGTAAAGCCCTGTTTCAATAACACAAGAAAAAAAGAAAAAAAAACATGTGGTAAAACTTTTGGGCTAATGAAATATGAAACTTTTTTTTTAGAAGACAAAAAAAAAATACATTTATGTTCTTGTTTTAGGAAGTTAAAGAATACAGAATATTTGTGCCTACTTATAGTCAGTATTAAAATATATATATATAAAAAAAATTCCTTTGACTGACAAACACCAAAATAACAGTTTTTATGTGAATCAAATACCGTGGGAAATGTATAGCACTGATTTATTTCCTGAATTGTTAAGCATTACCCACCAATTGTTAATGGTCGTTGTCAAAGCAGCATGGTTTGTTATGCTCCTTTATGTCTTGCTTTGGGTTTGAATTGGTCTGTAGCTTCAAAAGTCTCTAATGGATGTCTAATTATATGTTTGGTCTGTTATTGTGTCAACTTGACCACATTTTCTGCTGTAAAGCCCTGTTTCAATAACACAATCATGATATTGTCATCTCAAGCCTCCAAGTAAACAGTCCTTGTTTCCGTCGTGACAGTGTGTGTGTGTGTGTGTGTGGATGGAGGATGGAGACTGCAGCAATAGGATGTTTGTGGCATTTCCCCCTGCATAAGCACAGCTGTGTTTGGTATGCTGGTCGCCTGAGCTCCAATCACTAAAGCTGACGCCTGCTCGCTCTCACAAAACATGCAGGCGGCACTACTGAGAATGACTTGGTGGAAAGATAACAACGGTTTGTGTAAACCATTCGAATGATGACTATGCTTGAAACGCCATTATTTATTTCGATAGTTGGTCGGCCCACATATGTTATGGGTCTTGAAAGCTCAAGTGAATGCCAGACATTTTAAACATAGTTTTGGGAGTGTGCTGTTATGTTTGTGGTTTAAGACACCAGAAATGTGTAAACTGAAGTTTACCTCACAACTAAGCACCTCTCATTCTTTTTTAACATGCATGAAAACACAAGGTATGGATTGCTTTTTATGCCAGTATAATTCTTATATTTAGCGACTGGCTTCAACAATAATTATGGCTGATGGCCTAAAACCAGTGTGAGAGCATTTCCGGAGAGATTTTTTTATTTTTTTTTCCTAACGCACAAGTGATGTTTTGCCAAATGTGAGGATATTTTCTACAGTCCTTGATGAAATATCAAATAAGTCAGTCAGATTTTTATTTTTTTTTGTTTGCAGTCATTTTCCAACTGTGCATGAATTCAAAGGTTTAATTAAGTTGTATATAGATTTTCTGATATTATAAAATTAATAAAACTAACTATATAACAATTCTTGTATAGTTGAATATACAATATTGAATGTACAATAGACTACTATTAAATGAGAAAATGTCCAACATTAAATGATATAAAATCATTCCTGTGGAGTCCAAAAACCTCAGAACAATACTGAAAATTCTTTACTGTTTTAAAATAAAATAAGAAATTATTGCTGCATCATTTATTTATTTATTTACTTATTTACCGGTTTAAAGGGTAAAAAAAAAAAATCAGTTCACGTATGAAGTCTTGCAGCATTCACCTTAATGCCGAGTCCTTTTCAAGATCATGTAGAACTTCACCTAACACAGTTGAACAGTGTTTTGGTCCAGTGAGATATACCGTAGAGAGGAGACAGGGGTTTAGTCAAGGGTTCTGACTCTGAATAGGGCTCTACTGCAGATAAATGGTCTGTCTGAGAGTAAGGAGCGGTGCGGAAAGATGGATGACTGCTTTTCTATTACTGTCAAAATGTGATAAACAAGTTAGTAAAGCTCTGCCGGAGATGCTTTGGCCCTGCCCCACCCTGGTTCTCACCACAGCCAGACTGGTACAGATCACTGCTCTGAGATGCTCTGAGTCCGTTTGGGAAACAACTTGAAGATTTGTTATTCAAATGTGATGGGGCGTATAATGCAGGTTATGCACCTGTTTTCTGCATGTTTTGGGCCATGTTAGGGAAAAATCATGACTAATTTATTCCGATGGTTCTTAATTGGAGGGTCCCAACCCAAAACTTTTGCAAGGTACAATATACTCTTAAAAATAAAGATTCCAAAAGGAATGGAAAACAGTTATATGTTACAAAGAACCTTTTTCCACCTTTTGTGGAATGGAAAGGTTCCTTGGATGCTAAAGTTTCTTCATGAAACCACTGACTCAAAAAAAACAAATTTTTAATAATGTAAAAGTAAATAAGACCCAGACTGTGTTCAATACAGGTTCATTTGCAACAAGAATAAACATGACTTGCAACCACAGTGCGTTCTGTGCAATGATTTATTGGCTGCCAAGGGCATCTTCCATCAAGGAACCATCTAAATTTGAATCCAAAAGCCAATTTTCTCATTGTCTCTCATATTAAAGGAATAGTTCACTCGCTCTGAGATGCTCTGAGTCCGTTTGGGAAACAACTTGAAGATTTGTTATTCAAATGTGATGGGGCGTATAATGCAGGTTATGCACCTGTTTTCTGCATGTTTTGGGCCATGTTAGGGAAAAATCATGAATAATTTATTCCGATGGTTCTTAATTGGAGGGTCCCAACCCAAAACTTTTGCAAGGTACAGTACACTCTTAAAAATAAAGATTCCAAAAGGAATGGAAAACAGTTATATGTTACAAAGAACCTTTTTCCACCTTTTGTGGAATGGAAAGGTTCCTTGGATGCTAAAGTTTCTTCATGAAACCACTGACTCAAAAAAACAAATTTTTAATAATGTAAAAGTAAATAAGACCCAGACTGTGTTCAATACAGGTTCATTTGCAACAAGAATAAACATGACTTGCAACCACAGTGCGTTCTGTGCAATGATTTATTGGCTGCCAAGGGCATCTTCCATCAAGGAACCATCTAAATTTGAATCCAAAAGCCAATTTTCTCATTGTCTCTCATATTAAAGGAATAGTTCACTCACTGCAAACTGAAAATGTACTGAACATTCACCCTCGGGCCATCCAAGATGTAGATGACCTTGTTTATTCATCGGAACAGATTTGGAGAAATTCAGCATCACAAGTAATCGACATGAGTCCAGTCCATCAATTGTGAAAGTGAAAAGCTGCATGTTTGTAAGAAACATATTCATCATTAAAGAGGTTTAAAATAGTTTCTAGCCAAAATGCGAGTCCATAATTCTTAATAACACTTCCTCCAGTAAAAAAAGTCCTGTTTTTACTTGTAAATGGTGCCTGATCTGTTTATATTTATCTTCTGATTCAGACAAGTTGACTTTTTCACCGGCGAAAGCAATATTATGGATAGAGGACTTGTATTTTAGTCAGATACATCAGTTTGGATTGCGTGTGGATTATTGTGATGTTTGTATCAGCTGTTTGGACTTTCATTTTGACGGCACCCATTCGATGCTGAGGATCCATTGATGAGCAAGTGACATAATGCTAAATTTCTCCAAATCTGTTCTGATGAAGAAACAACTTCATCTACATCTTGGCTGGCCTGAATGTGCATATTGATGGAAAAAAAATAAAAAAAGAATATCTGCTTAATTCAGACTAAGCTTGTTTGTTGGTCGGTCTTAGCAGGTTTAAGATCACCTCTGGTCTCCCATCTGAAAGCTGATAGCCAAAACCCCTCTAAACCAGTCTGGGAGAAGACCAGCTTTATTTACCAGTGAAAGCTGCAGTCAGGCTGTTCCCAGACCTGCTGGTCAGGCTAAACCAAACAGCGCAGCTCAGATCACCCAGAAATTGACCTCCCACTGCAGCAGCAACGGCAGCACCAGCTCCCGACTGCCGATCCCCACAGACAGATGGGCAGGCCTGGCGACAGCGGTGCAGTGGCAGACCGCGGCTGTTTGTCTTTCAAGTTCTCAGAGCGCACCCTCAGCCAGCCAGTGACAGTTTACTGTGTTGCTGCGGCTTTTCCCAGGCTGCAGACAGCCGAGAGAGAGAGAGAGAGAAAGAGGGAGGGTGTCTCCCAGATCAAACAGGAACTCCCTGACAGTGATGAGAAGCTTGGGAAATTAGGAGCAAGCCAGACAAACGCATTACGCAGAGTGGCAGAGACAGCATGCTAAGAGTCAGCAGTAATAACAACAACAGAAGAAGAAGACTGAGATTTTAATCTGTGCCAACTAGAAAAAAATGTCATATAATGTCAGACCTGTGCTCCCTGTGACCCAGTTTCTCCCTCACGTTGATTGTTCATTTAGGTCAGGTGTGCCCCGTCTTGTCCCTCGTTATCCTGTATATTTAGCCCCAGTCTGTGCAGTTTGTGTTTGTCGAGTCCACTATCGTCATGCTCGTGTGTCTCCGCTGTTCCCAAGTGTGGATTACCCTTTGTTCAGGTCAATAATAAAGGTTGTTCGTTTGATCTTCGTCTCCGTCTTCTCTCCAACACAGAGTTGTGACAGAAGACTCGACCAACAAAATAAGTAAAGTTGCGTGTTTCCCCTTCGTTTTGGTTCCGTTGTTTCACTCAGTGTTTTTGTTTCCGTTGTTGCCCCTATGGATGCCTTCACCCGCCCCAAATTCCTCCTCCTCCTCCTGCTGGAGCAGGGGGATAGATCTCTCGAGGGTCATACTAGAAATCGCCAACATCACCAGATACCCGGATGACTCGCTAGATTACTCTAGTTTGAATGCTGCATGCAGAGCGCCGTCGTCTGAAAATGGCCCTCGAGAGGACTTTGCCGCCTTTGTGGAGTGGATACTGGTGAGAAATGTATTGCCGCTCACCATCTGTCCCGTGGATGATCTCGCCAGTTCCACTCCCGACCCAGAGCCCAGCCCACCACCTCCTCGCTGTGCGGAGCCCAAGCCCGAGCCCACCGAGGACGGAGAGCCATTTCTCGCCGCGAACGACGAGCCAGCGCAGTGCAGAGTGACTGAGCGGAGGATCGACAACGCCGGCTATGAGCAAGCAAGCCATGGACGGTGAGATTGCGGAGAGGAGCTCCTCCCACTACACTGCGTCTGAGGGTGAGCTGATAGTGTGTCTGGGATTGCTGGACTTCGAAGGGGACCTAATAGACTGGGAAACAGATTTGGAAGCCGACTTGCCCCCTCTCCTCTCTCCTTCATCCCCGCTGGTCCCATTCAGCCCTCCTTCGTCTCCTGTCCCCACGTCCAGCCCAGAGTGGGCTCCCGTTTCCCAGTCCAGCCGAGAGAGAGACTGTCCCCGAGTCCAGGCAGGAGTGGGCTTTGATCCCGGAGGGCAACCCTGGCCCCCCGGATCCTCTGCATCCCCCTGACTCGTTAGATTTCCGTCTCCACTGGGGGCTCCTCCGCCGTCGGTCAGCCCCTGGAGTCGGCAAACATTCCTGCTCCATGGCTCCTCCCTCCATCGGGTCCACCATGGGCCGCCATCATGGCTGTGGCCAGGGTCTCACCTGGCACCGCCTGTTCCAAGTCCCTCCTGTCTCTGCCCTGGCTCCTCCCTCCTTCGTCACCTACCTGGACTCTGTCTGCCAACCTCATCCCGGGTGTCTGTCCTCCTCCTGAGCCTCCTCCCAAGTTCCCTCCCTCTGTTGTTTCTACGGCGAGAGGACGTGCGAAATCCGTTCTGGATTAATTGTAAAGGTTTGTTAGAATTGGCTGGAACACCTGCCGAGAGAGCATTGCAATAGTCCAGCCTGGACAGAACAAGAGCTTGAACAAGGAGTTGAGAAGCATGTTCTGAAAGAAAGGGCCTGATCTTCTTGATGTTGAATAAAGCAAATCTGCAAGACCGGGCAGTTTTAGCAATGCGGTCTGAGAAAGTCAGCTGATCATCAATCATAACTCCAAGGTTTCTGGCTGTTTTTGAAGGAGTTATGGATGATGTGTCTAACTGGATGGTAAAATTGTGATGAAACGATGGGTTTGATGGAACCACAAGCAGTTCTGTCTTGGCAAGGTTGAGTTGAAGGTGATGGTCCTTCATCCAGCAAGACATGTCTGTTAGACAAGCTGAGATGCAAGCAGCTATCGTCGGATCATCAGGATGGAATGAGAGGTAGAGTTGAGTGTCATCAGCATAGCAGTGATATGAAAAGCCATGTTTCTGAATGACAGAACCTAGTGATGCCATGTACACAGAGAAGATAAGTGGTCCAAGAACTGAGCCCTAAGGCACCCCAGTAGTTAAATGTTGTGACTTGCACACCACACCTCTCCAATATATCTTGAAGGACTTATCTGAGAGATAAGACTCAAACCACTGGAGTGTGGTTCCTGAGATGCCCTTTGCCAATAGGGTTGACAGGAGGATCTGGTGGTTAACTGTGTCAAAAGCAGCGGACAGATCCAGCAAGATAAGTATTGAAGATTTGGAATCCGCTCTTACCAGTCTTAGGGCTTCAACAACTGAGAGCAAGGCAGTCTCGGTTGAATGTCCACTTCTGAAACCAAACTGGTTGCTGTCGAGGAGGTTGTTCTGTGTGAGAAAGGCAGAGGCTTGGTTGAACACAGCTCATTCAAGTGTTTTTGCAGTGAAAGGATGAAGGGAAACCGGTCTGTAGTTATCTAAAAGAGATGGGTTAAGGGTGGGTTTATACAAGCCTGTCTAAATGAGAAACACCAGTGTGATGGGATGTGTTATTTGATGTGAGTGAGTGCAGGTACAACTGCAGGAGAAATGGCTTGAAGAAGATGAGATGGAACAGGATCAAGCGGACAAGTAGTAGGATGATTAGAAAGGATGAGTTTGGAGATTTGTGCCTCAGAGAGTGAAGAGAAGGATGTGAACGAGTGTATGCTTGCTGGTAAGGTGTGCTTGACAGATTGTGGTGTGAAAAATTGTGCACTGATGGTTTTAATTTTATTAATGAAGAGCGTGTCCACTAGTCTTTAAAACCTTGTTGTGTTTAAACTATTCAAACTTTCATGGAAAATGTCTTTTAAATAAAGACTTAAAGAGTTGTTGGATGCTTAATAGTGGTGACATTGAAGTCATATTTCCATAGTGTAGCTTGTTTATTGCCTAATTTAGCTTTTTACTTCTGGCAAGTGTATTTAGGCTTCAAAATTCACAAAAGCTGTGTTCATTTGTAAAAATTATCATGATGAAAAAAATGTGTAAGTACCAAACTATTGTTGGTCACAGAGCTTATGACAACATCCTATTGGGTTTTTGTCGAGGGAGTCAGGGTGATTCTAACTTCCAGGTTGGCCTAAAAAAATGCACAAAATTAGCACAAAATGCAAAAGCATCCTGGCTTGTGATCTACAGACATACAGCAACCATTTTGATTTATTAAAAGTTATTTTACATCAGAACTTCCACCCTTTCACTCAAAGTGACTAACTCAAGAAGGATAGTTCTCTAAAATTGCTATGTGATCATTCACTTTTCTGTCCCGTCTCTCTCTGTCTGTCTCTCTCTTTCTTTCTCTACACTCCCCTTTATCTTGCTCATCTCATCTCTGCTCTCTCCGCTTTGAAGAAATCATGCAATTTTGTGACTCCCCTAATGAAACAGTCATTTAGCTTTGGACTTTGATGTATCATTCATTATACTCTCTTCGGTCGCCTCACGCTTCCTTTTTTTGCTAGCGCTGTGTCCGAGACCGTCTTTGGGTTGTTGTTGTCTAATTAAATGTAATTTCTTATTTTTTGTGGTTGTTGCGTGTCCCGTCTAGCCTTGTAATAAGAGAAATTGCACGAACGGTCTGCAGAGGAGAGACGCCACTGACAAGACGCTCCTGCTGTCATTCCTGGGCACGGCCTGTACATCTGCTGCGAGGAACCTTGTCATTACCCTCCTCTGACACAAACACACACATTCACACCCGCAGAGGCCTGCTCAAGACACTCGCCTTACGGGAAACAAGTCTGACTCCATGCTGTCACTCAAAACTCTTGCGCAAGTGCTTTTGTTTGTCGTGTTAGTGTTGAGATGTTTCTGCACCATTTATACCGTGATAGACTGCTTGATGTTATATGTAAAATGAAAAACGCGGACTTGTCCCAAACAAGTCAAGTTGAACCTTGTTATAAGGGGGCTCGCCTAGAAAACACAAAGTTTAGTTGTTGAAGGTTGCCTGACAACAGTACAACTTCACTTATGAACAAAACAGTCACTCGTGTTTATATATCAGCTATTTTTCATATAATGGCTTCCAGTTTGCTCATCCAATCACAATTTACAGTCTGTTTTGGGTCTAAAGTTTGTTTTTAAGTTTACTGTGAAGCTGTTTCTGTGCTAAAGCTATGTTTTTTAAGTTATTTTTAATTTCCATCAAAAACAAATATATACAGATATATATCATTTGGGGTGTAATGATTCACTTGTTTTCTCAATGCATTCATTAGAAATTCTGCCTATGCATACATTGATCTTGAAACATGGATTTTTGAAATGGGAATCGTTTGTTTCGGTCAAGAGTAGATTTACATCGAATTAAAATGTAATGATGTTTTATATATATGTATATATATATATACACACACACACACACACACACACACACACACACACACACAGAGATAGATAGATAGATAATTATATATATATATATATTTTTATTTTTATTTTTTTTGGGTGAAAGAAGGAATATTCTTTTTTCTTTATTTGCATATGAGACCTTCAGGAAACTGAATGTTAATGTTGTATTATTTTGGTTAGTTTTCTGACTCAGGGTCCCATGATCATGAAAAAGCTGGAAATAATAGGCAACTTTAAGATTTTAAGTTATTTCTAAACCAGTGTTGTTACGGATATATATATATACACACACACACACATATATATATATATATTGTGTATATATATGTTTTTGTTTACATAATATGTGTGTATACTGCGTATATTTATTTTGTATATATAAATACAAACACATGCATTTATATATTTAAGAAAAATATGTTATGTTTTTACTGTATATTAAATATATTTATATATAATATAAATTATAAGAATATAAATAAATAAATGTATATGCCTGTAAATATTTTAAAAATATATACTGTATGTTTGAGTATTTACATATACATAATAAATATATAAATATACACAGTACACACACATATATCATGTAAACATTTTTTTTTTATTTTGGATTAAATTAATCGCGATTAATCGTTTGACAGCACTAATATATTTTCTTAACTCTGCTTAAACGCAATGAATGAATGAATGAATGAACGAACAAACTTCAATCAAATCAAACTAAATCGGGTCAAAAAAAAAGTTAAAAAAATTGAAGCTGTCACCCCCCACACACAACCACCCAACTCTAATTGGGGCAATGAATCTTTTTAACCTCCCATAATGTCAGTATTTTAAAAGTTTGACAAACACACCACAGAACACATAAATATCCACTAGTGTCCTCCAAAGGTATCCCAAAAATTCCAGCAGAATTTCAAACGTGGCGGAGACACCTACATGTTTGTCTGGAGGTCCTCTGACAGCGTTTGACGGAGAAGACAGTAAATTACAAGCCAAGCGGCGATGTAATGAGGACCAGGGACTTCGGTCGACCCTAACAAGCACTCGACTGAAGGTGTGTCTCCCGAGCTGGATAATTAATCACGGCACTGATCTGGAATCAGCTCCTCTAATGACAGGCCTTCCCTGCAGCACTGTGAGTTCAGGCCCTCTTTGCTCTGGTGCCAGGCGGTCTGCCACCGAGTGCACGCTGGCTCCGGGTCAGGTTTCAGCCCCGTATGAGAGAGTCTGGCCCGGGTAACATGAGTCTAGATCATCTACAATTATCAATATGAATCTCACTTCCTGCAGTGTAAGGAAAGGCCTTTTCAATTAATTGTTTTCAGGTGTATAGAGGACGGTATGCTTTCACTCATTGTTTCATTAGTCTCTTGTGAAAAGAGTAGAACAACAAGTTTATGAGATGACAATTTCATATTAGATACAAAAAAAGTGTGTATTACTATTTAACAATATGTTATTGTTTTTATATGATATTTCATTACTACCACTTTCAATAATGAGTATTTGTTTATTTTTTGTAATAATCAATATTTTATTATTATTTCTTTATAATAGTATAATATATATTTGCATTCTAAATTGTGCTGTATATAAACATACTTTATATTATTATCATGGTTTTAAAAATGTTACTTTAAAACCATCATTTGTATGCTTTGTCAGTGTAACGGGACTGACGAGACGTAAGGCGTGAGGATCCATGTGCAAGCTTTTATTAAGAGATGTGATTTTAACAGGCATGGGTCAGACAATGACAAACAGGTATATCGAAGGCAAGACAAGAGATAAATCCAGGTAGAAGGCAAAGGTCCAAGCAGGGGCAAACAGTGTCAAAAACAGCAAGCAAAAGGTTAATCCAAGAGACGTGGCGTGAATCAGAGACCAGGAAAACAGACAAGGCAAGACTAAGAAAACTATGAAAACTTAAACAGGCTCGGTAAGGTAGCTATCCGCTAAACAGGGATACACGCAAAACAATACACGAGACGAAAACAGAAAACACGGAATGGCTCGGCAGAACAATACTCGGCAGTGAGAGAGAGGAAGTCCATGGCTTAAGTAGCATGTCTGATTGGATTCAGCTGTGTGTGTGTGATCAGTGCATTCAGCTGTGTGCTGTAATCAGTGCAATGGTTGATGGGAAATGCAGTCCAGGGTGATGAGTAACAGTCTGTGTGGTGTGAGAGTCAATGTAATGGGAGAATAACCTCTAGTGGCAATCGGCCTGAAGCCCACGGACCGGATTCGTGACAGTCAGTTTGGAAAAAGTTTCAAACTTCCTCTCAATACTATTCATTAATAATATTATCATATTTATTTTCTTATATATAAATGTTTATATATAAATATGTTATATACAGTATGTGTCAGACTCTGTTCCGTGTGTGTTTTGCTTCCTATGTTTCCTTTTGCCCTTATTAAGTTTTCCTGTTCCTGCTCCCTGATTGTTTTTCTAATTGTCTCAGCTGGTTTCTATTAATTATCCTTCATTACTCCTCACCTTTTTCTGTTCTCCCTGATTGCGTTTCATGTGTTTAATAGCCCTGTGTTTCTGAGTTTCCCTCGTCTGGTATTGAATGTCTGTTGATCGTCAAACCCCGTTTCCTACGTGTGATTCCTGTGGTGTTAATATCAATAAAGACTGTGTATCCTGAAAGAAAGCGGTGCCCCTTCTCCCCGTTTTGTTTCCGTTTTATTGAAAGTCTTTTGTATTCTTGTTTTTCCCCCCTGCGATCATGGAAATCCCCCTCCCCTTCTTCGAGTATGCCTGGGAATTCTGCGGGCTCGCCGCGGCGACGACATTGGATGACGCCACAATCAATTTCTGTTCTGCTTGGGGCCAACTACCATCGCCCCATGGACCTCCCAGACACCAAGGGACTATGCTGGAGGGAAGGGATCTACCGGTGCCTAGGGAGTGTCCGGGCCCGAGCCAGATCAAGCCTGCCGGCCGCTCCAAAGTCAAGTTCGCGGGCTGCCGCTCGCTCAAGCCCGCCAGAGTCTCTGCTGTCAAGCCCGCCAGCCACTCCGAATTCAAGCCCGCTGGCCACGGCTCTCTCCAGCCCGCTGGCCGTTCCTCAGTCAAGTCTGTCCCGTTTTATTGAAAGACTTTTGTATTCTTGTTTTTCCCCCCTGCGATCATGGAAATCCCCCTCCCCTTCTTCGAGTATGCCTGGGAATTCCTCGGGCTCGCCGCGGCGACGACATTGGATGACGCCACAATCAATTTCTGTTCTGGCTTGGGGCCAACTACCATCGCCCCATGGACCTCCCACTGTGTATCCTGAAAGAAAGCGGTGCCCCTTCTCCCCGTTTTGTTTCCGTTTTATTGAAAGACTTTTGTATTCTTGTTTTTCCCCCCTGCGATCATGGAAATCCCCCTCCCCTTCTTCGAGTATGCCTGGGAATTCCTCGGGCTCGCCGCGGCGACGACATTGGATGACGCCACAATCAATTTCTGTTCTGCTTGGGGCCAACTACCATCGCCCCATGGACCTCCCAGACACCAAGGGACTATGCTGGAGGGAAGGGATCTACCGGTGTCTAGGGAGTGTCCGGGCCCGAGCCAGATCAAGCCTGCCGGCCGCTCCAAAGTCAAGTTCGCGGGCTGCCGCTCGCTCAAGCCCGCCAGAGTCTCTGCTGTCAAGCCCGCCAGCCACTCCGAATTCAAGCCCGCTGGCCACGGCTCTCTCCAGCCCGCTGGCCGTTCCTCAGTCAAGTCTGTCGGCCGCGGCACTCTCCAGCTTGCTGGTTGTTCCGAAGCCAAGCCCGCCAGCCGCGGCATTCACAAGCCCGCTGAGCCGTGGCTTTCTCCAGCCCACCGAACATGCCTTTCACCCCGAACCTAAAGGGGAATCTAAGGGTAAGGCGGTTGGCTCCAGCCCCTAAGTTCGCTCCAGTGCCAGTTCCTCGAAAGTGCCTTGATGTGCCTGCTCCTCCAGAGCACCCTCCAGTGTCAGCTTCTCATAAGCGCTTCCCAGTCCCTGAATCCAGCCCAGAGTGGGCTCCTGTTCCCGAGTTTAGCCCAGTGAGGGCTCCTGTCGCAGAGTTTAGCTCGAAAGACGATATTCTCCCCAATAATTTTTTTTGGTTGGGGGGGTATTATGGATCCGTCTTTAATGGCCGGGCCGAGTGGCAAGGCCAAGGCCACGGAGGCCATCCAGCCATGGCCTTCTAAGTTCCCTGTTCCACCATGGCCTTCTGAGCTGCCTGCTCCGCCAGAGCTCCCCGAGCTCCATTTTCCGCCATGGCCTCCTGAACTGTATGCTCCGCCATGGCCTCCTGAACTGCCTACTCTGCCATGGCGCCCCAAGCTCCCTGGTTCACCATGGCCCCTGAGCTCCCTGTGCCGCCATGGCACCCTGGACTGCCTGATCCGCCCTGGAGGTATTCCCTGTGTCCCAGTCCTGCACCAGCCTCCAAGGTGCCCACCCCCTGTCCCTGGAGGAATTGTTACGGCGCAGGACACACCTTCCGGAAGGGGGGAAAAGACTGTTGTTGTTTGTTTTATGGTATTTTACCATAAGAGTATTCTCTTTATTATATTTTATTAATTCATGTGATATTATATATAACAAATTATACTGCTTTAAATTACTTTTTTTCTACATCAATCTACACTTCGTACACCATAAGGGTAAAGCAAAAAAAGCAGGTTTTTAACATCTTTGCAAATTTATTAAAAATGAAAAAAACTTAAAATGATTCCATTGCATAAGTATGGGACAATTGAAATTTAGATCAGGAACATTCAAATTGCTTGTAGCTGTTACTACTCTTCAAGTGAAGTTAACCAGTGGCAAATTCAATTGAATGGGTATGATTTGGAAAGGCACTCACGTCTTAAAGGTCTATCAGCTGATAATGCATATCAGAGCAAAAAACAAGCCCTGAGGTCAAAAGAACTGCCGGTAGAGCTCAGAAACAGGTTTGCCAGCCTCAAGCCACAAATCTGAGGAAGAGTTCAGGAAAAAAAAATTCTGCTTCATTGAAGGGCCACAAAAGCATGTAGTCTCTGTTACCCTTAATGGAAGAAGTTTGTAACAACCAGGACTCTTCCTAGAGCTGGCCTCCTGGCCAAACTGAACAATTGATGGAGAAGGGCCTTGTCTAGACTGGTGACCAAGAACCTGATTGTCACTTTAGTTGAGCTCTATTATCATATGTGGAGATAGGAGAAACCTACAGAAGGACAAACATCAATGCAACACTCCACCGATCTGGGCTTTATGGCGGTGTGGCAAGACTCAATTCTCTCTTCAGTGAAGACACATGAAAACACACTTGGAATTTGCAAAAAAAAAAAAAAGCACCTAAAGGACTGTGAGAAACAATATTCTCTGGTCTGATGAACCTCAGTTCCAAACATCATTCATATTTGAAGGAAACTAGGCATTGCTCATCACCTGCATAGTACCATCCCAAAAGTAAAGTGTGGTGGTAGCAGCCTCATGGTGTGGGGCTGTTTTTCAGCGGCAGGGACTGAGGGACACGTCAGAGTAGAAGAAAAGCTCAGTACACCAAAATATTGAGATAGCCTTAATGGAAAACCAGTCCAGAGCAATCAGAACCTCAGACTGGACAGAAGGTTCACCTTCCAAAAGGACAATGACCCCAAGCACACAGCAAGAGTACAGGTAGCTTATAGACAACTTTGTGAATGTCTTTGAGTGGCCCAGCCACAGCCTGGGATTGAACCCAATCAAATATTTCTGGAGAAACCTGACAATATGCATCTGCCCCCATCCAACCTGACAGAGCTTAGGTGAGGAGAAGAATGGCAGATAATTGCCAAATGCTGATGAGCAAAGCCTGTCGCATCAAACAAAAAAAGACTTCAGACTGTAAAGGTGCTTCAGCTAAATATTTAGTTAAGTGTATGAATACTTATTTCATTTTTTTTTAAAGAAATTTACGAAGTTGTGACAAATCTTTTTGCTTTTTTTAAATATGGTGTATGGAGTGTAGATTGATGTGGAAAAAAAGTAATTTAAAGTAGTTTAACATAAGGCAACAAAACGTGAAAAAAATTATGAATACTTTCGCAAAGCACTACACACACACACTACACACACACACACACATATATATATATATATATATATATATATATATATATATATATAT
>NW_015506599.1:32413-53842 GCF_001515645.1 Sinocyclocheilus grahami
TGTAAATGAGTGTTAAATATTATTATAGTTAACTAAAAAGACTAAAATTAAATATGAAAGAACTTGACAAAAAGGACAAAAACAACAAAATTACTAAAACATTACATATATAAAACTAAATTACTAATACATTACAAAATATAAAAATCTAAATAAATTCAAAAAATATTAACAAAGACTATAAAGGCATCTCAGTGATACTAAAATTACGCATACACTGTATGCATTATGCAATGCCTTCAAAAATGTGTTTTCCACCTCTATGTTGATGTGTTTTGGAAAGGCTCTAATTCTCCAAACCTGGACCATGTCATTATTTATCCATGAATCTCAATCTTGTCTCCTTCAACACTTTATAATGTCTCCCTGGCTCCACACAGCCTTGTCCCCCACTGAGCATGTTCAGAGTGAGTTATAGATCAACAAATGACTCAACAGAGGACGTCTAAGTGCACGGCCAGCCGTTTGATGTCGAAGAACTCTCTTCTGGAAGCCCTTTTCCACATGCATTGTCACTGAGCCCCCTCTCAAACATCACCAGTCACCTTGCGGCTTGATGATAAGATCTGTCAAACTCTGTTATCACTACATTACAGGCACTCGGTTTTCTATCTTTCCAGTGCTTCAGCGGTGAGTCAGGCTGATTAGGAAGAATATAAGGGTGTGGACTGGAGCCAGCCATGAGATGTTGAGAGGATTAAAGGAGGACCACGCCTTGCATTTCTCCAATTAATTCACTCACACTCCTCTTGACCCCTCAACGGGCTCCATTGAGGAGAACTGGGGCTCCTTGAGCCCTTGCAACCCCCAATAGTTTATATCACCACTAATCCTCCTGATATTTCATTAATGCCCGGTCCATCCACCATAATCCCCCATTTATCACAATGCTTTTATAATTCAACCTACAAATTAGATGAAGGCACCAAGGCGGAAGGACAGTGGGAGACTTGAGGACAGGACACAAATATCTGGCTTTCCTCTTTAAGCTTCTGTCACTGGGAAGAGCATGAAGAACATGTGACATCAATTATCATTAGCATTGTGGTCTGTGTGTCGGGAACTCCACTGCAGTGCTGCCCATTATCATCTCGCTTCAATGTCTTTTAAGTATGGCAGATTGTCCCGGCTATCAGGCATTCTCTCTCTTTGTTATCTTTCAAATGAGGATTGTTTTAATACAATTAGTGAATCCATTTGTCTCTCGCCAGGAAGAACATCAGACATTCCAAATCAAAGAATGTCCAGTTGAAAGGGAATTAAATGCATTCCGAGAGGAGTTCTGATTAGAACATGCTATATTTAGCTAATCATATGTTGCATCACCTCAAAATAACTTTTAAAATCTTTGTTTATACCGAATGATAATTTTCAAATGGCTCTTGGCCGACAAACACCAGCTAGTTATTCTAAAATAACTATAATATAATAACTAAATAATTGCCCTCTTCAGATTCTGTGTGGTTGTCCTCTGCTCCTTTCCCTACATGGCTTTGCTGTCAAATTAAATGACAAGGTCATGAAAAAGAGCAAAGTGCCTGCCAATGCAAAGCATTGAGTGTGAATTTGGGGATTTGACTTGAGTGGCAATGCTTCGTAGTCAGCAAAGCTTGAAAGGAAAACTAATGTATTCAGGGTTTCACTATATTAAAGATCCCACCGCAGTGGGTTTAGAAAAGTCTATGTCCAAAGCTGTAATTTCTTGGAGTATGGAATAAAGAAACATTTTGGTAATTTCAAGGATTGAGAATGCAACGTTAATGACAGTGAGCCATTTTGACTCGGAGAGGATTTTATTTAAAAAATGATAGTTAGTTTGAAAATGCCCAGTAAAGAATGACTAGCCTGCAAAAAAATTGCTTATAAATTTCTCGTTGTGCTTTATAATATTGCCAAATCTTGGATAAAGACTTTGTCAACTTGTTTTCTTTCATTTAGCACAGATTTTGTATTTCTTTTATAACTGATTGGTCACAGGCCTTACTGATCTGAGAGTATGCACCTCAGTTTTTGAGCGAACATTGTCAAAATTCTAGACAAATAAGGCAATTTTCTTTTTTCACTCAAAAACCGAGGAGCATAAGCTCAGATTGATAAGGCCTACGACCAGTCAGTTCCAAAAAGAAATACAAAGCCTGTGCTAACTGAAAGAAAACAAGCTGACAAAAAGATTGAATGCAAGAAGCACAGCACAAGAAATAAATACATTTTACTTGACTTGACGCATGCCACCTCCATCAAAGGGATTCTTAGTTTACAATTTCAAAATGAAGATTCAAAAGCACAAAAATAGAAACATGGCCATGTTTATGGTTTAACTGGCATGAGATGACATAGTGATGGTTTTTGATGGCTCTTGTGTCCTTTCTTTATTACAGATGATTGTATTTATATTGCAGCGTTACATATATATATGTAGAATATTAATTGACTTGCTTACTGTGTAACCAGTATGAAATCTGCAACCACATAAAGCTCTGCAGAATCTGTCATTCAGACAGTTATGTGAATCCCATCCCTGTGTGTGTGTGTGTGTGTGTGTGTGTGATATTTTGACCGTTTACAATTTCAAAATGAAGATTCAAAAGCACAAAAATAGAAACATGGCCATGTTTATGGTTTAACTGGTATGAGATGACATAGTGATGGTTTTTGATGGCTCTTGTGTCCTTTCTTTATTACAGATGATTGTATTTATATTGCAGCGCACATCTTTAATTTAGAGGATTAGACTTCATGTCTTCATCTAAACATCACAGTTACTAACTGCTTTAAACACTAACCCCAAATGTAGGTCAGAAATATCTCCACAGAGGAGTATATGTAACAGGTCAGGACCACAGCTGCTTTATTTATGCTACAATGTTATTTTGGCCCTGAGAGCCCCATTAAAGCCTGTCGGTGTCCTACAGGCCTCTGGGAAGAAAGAAAACACTGCTTGAAAATTATATCCCCCGTCACCATCACCTGGAAACCTAAGAAATTGAGATATAATTTGATTATGGACTACAAATGTTTATATATATATATATATATATATATAAATATGTAGAATATTAATTGACTTGCTTACTGTGTAACCAGTATGAAATCTGCAACCACATAAAGCTCTGCAGAATCTGTCATTCAGACAATTATGTGAATCCCATCCCTGTGTGTGTGTGTGTGTGTGTGTGTGTGTGTGATACCTTGACCAATTTGATTATTGTTTTGGCTACTAATTTAACATTGTAGTACTCTGTTTTTATATAATAAAACGTTTAATATATAATAATCAGTAGCCGTTAATATAAATGTATTGGAGTGAGGCTGTGCTATAATCACTATATCACTTTGCCTGTGGCAAAATTTCTGCAAAAGGATTTTGCAGTGCTTGTTGCAAATTTCAAGGCACTTTCAAAGTAAAGTGTCCAGTTAATGGTGCTAAAAGCACATTCATTTTTCTCTAAAACAGATAAACGTGAACGATGCAACGCATAGCGCAATTTGTGGTATTTCGATAAAAGGTAATGGCTCTAAACCATACTCTATAACACTAAGCCGTACTCTGAACCTAACCAATAGTCTTAACAAAAGCAAACACGATATAAAATGCATTTGCTCCAGCAGCCATAACATTTTAGCTTGCTTCTAAAAGTCTTTAAGCTCTTTATTGAGTGTCAAGAGTTGTGTTCCACAGGATTCGTAACACTTCACAGCAGAAGTGTGATGCTGTACCAGGTGAGCTACCAAGCAAGTTTACCATGTTGAAAAGCCATACATTTGGAGCTAGTTATGTGATGGTATGTTTTTGAAGTTTTGCAAAATGTAGGTAAAGGTGCATTTTTCCAATTGGCTTTATTTGATGACGTGAAGATTTTGCATGTTCATTTATTTGACACTTTCTTTCAACATTCCTCAAGTCAGCATGGACAGTGTAGCATCTGGACCACTCAAACACACAATATATATTTTGTTAGCTAGATTTAACAAATACTCTGTAACACCCCAGGAAGCTGAACAGGCCCCTGGTTCCATAGCAATGCTGACACCAGATACATTTACGACCTCCTGGAATTTAGGTGAAGAAAATCGCTTCCTTGCCCATAAAGAAAATCCACAAGGGAAGGACTTTTCTTTGCTAATTAATTAATAGGAAAACCTTTCTTTGAATGAACACACATGATCCTTCAGGTCATTGGGTATATTATTGTCATCGTGTATTTGGTCTTTGAAAGTGTATACTGTTATGCAGACTTATAATCGAAACACCCTCCTGTCAGCTTGTTCAAAAAACATTTACAAAACTAGGCAGAGAACTTTATTATGTCTGGTCTCTCTGTATCATTTCAGTGAGTGGCTATGATGTTTTCTGCATACACAGCAAAGTGATTCATGCGTTTCAGTTGTGTCAGCATGGACAAACATCTCATAACACTTAAAAAAAATGTAAACTTAGCCTTAGCTGTGCATTCGACTGAGAATGCATCCAAGGTGTTTCCCTGCCTATGGCCAAAAATGCTGGGATAGGCTCAAGCATCCTGCAAGCCTAAATAGGACAAGCGGTTTTGGAATATGGATGAAATTGTCAGGACATTTTTATTTATTTTTGTACAATAAAATTTTGTCGGGTTGCCACTTGATGCCCAACGTAAAATCTGAAATATGAAAACCACTGATGTAGATGAGAAACACCAGGAGAGACTTGACTGAATAGAGAAGTGGGCCCTCAACAGACGGGCCCCACATTCCACACACATGCATTTGACCACATTGAACTGCAGCCAGGTCTTGATTTCACTACTGCGGGAACTGGAGCAACTCTGTGGCGTGTTGACGGGCCCTGCACTGTGGTCTTGGCAATTATCCCTTGCCACCCTCTCGAAATGCTTAAACATCCTGATTACCCTCTAATTGGCCCCGAAGTAGTGTGTCATTCTAGTCTAGTGGCCTGTCCAGTATACAGAGAATGAGGTGACGATGAGGTTGCGGCCGAGACTCTGGAGAATGTGCAATGTGCGATCAGCTGATGATGGAAACTTTAAGTGGCTAAACCTCATCATAAATCAAATTCATAATGACCCATTATAAGACTGTGGCAAGAAGCTGTTAAAGACATGCTCTTGGTGGCTCTAGTGCCACACACATAGTCTGTCTCGCAGAAAAATGGAAAAATCTGTCTGAAAGCAAATTTAAACAAGGCTTACTTTCACCTGCTTTAGTCACGGTGGTGAATAAGCAGGGTTATGAAATGGTTTAAAGTGAATTTTAGGATAAAATTCAGAAAATCATTAAATGAGATTAATGTCATTATAACTAAAGGTTATTACTTATAATAAAATGAATTCAGTGCAAATAAATTGGCTAGAAATATTTTACACTGTGGGGAGTAATTTATGTTGTTCAGCATCAGAAATCTATGGAAGCTTTTTTGGAAGCTTTTTTTTCTTATTAACAATTAATATACTAAATTATTTATTGTATTATTTTTATATTGAAAATATTATGAATAATATATTGTGTTACATTAAAGGGGTCATATGATGCGATTTAAATTTTTCCTTTCTCTTTGGAGTGTTACAAGCTCTTGGTGCATAAAGAAGATCTGTAAAGTTGCAAAGACTAAAGTCTCAAATCCAAAGAGATATTCTTTATAAAAGTTAAGAGTCAGCCACGCCCCCCTAAAACGGCTCGTTCTAACACGCCCCCACATGTCTACATCACGATGTGGGAAGATTTGCATAACGCCGCTTCACACACAGACTCAAGTAATGAGAGTATAGCTGGACTAGTTTATGTAAAATCTGTCATCATTTACTCACCATCGTGTGGTTCCAAATCTGGAAGATTTTCTTTCTCCGGTGAGAAAGGAATAATGTTGTTCATGCTGCTGTTTTCCATACACTGAAGAAAAATGTGGACTGGTGTGGTTGAGGTCAAAAAATGACAACAAATGTTAATGAATCATGTCCACAGTTGATGTGATGAGCTACACCTGTAGTTACCTAATAAGACACCTGTGGGAACTTGGAGGAGAACTGACTTCATACATCTACTAAAAATCGACCAGGTGGTTAAAATAAAATAAAATAAAATAAAAAAATAATTGTAGTATGTCTATTAATTAATTAATTATTTAATTAATTATTCATAATTTAGTTGCTATGTTTCAGTAGTATAAGCACAATCTCTTTCTTATTTGGCAAAGTTATACCACAGGGTGCACACACAAAAATATTATCTGGTTAATATCCAGCAACAACAACAAAAACTTGTTTTGTGCTTTTTTACATATAACAAAAATTTTATAAAATAAACTTAGCCTGAAATGAATGAATGAATGAACAGATTATATAGATAATATGTAGAAAATCCATAATAAAAAAATGACAAAACACCCAACACAACATTTTTTTAATGAAAACAGGAAATCTAAAAATAAAGCATCACTGCATTCGGGAAGCATTAAACTAATGTGTAAATGTAGTCTAATCAAACCTTATATGAAAATCTAATCTCATATAGGACTAAAGCAAAAAATGGATTTGGGATAAAAGTCAAGCCCATTTCCTTTGAAAACAGAGGCAGTCCTGTAGATGCCTGAAAGTATCCGCCGGCCGCTCACTCTAGACAGCCGACCGCTGCTCACTCAAGCCCGCCGTGTGTGACGCTTTGTGTTTCGTTGTGAAAGCGAAACTACTTTGTTTGGCCTCTTTGGTGTAAGAAGAGAAGATGCAGATGTTTGCCAGCATTATAAAGAAAAGCCACTGATATTGTGTTCCCGTACCGATGGGCCTGTGGGTGTAAAGCCAAAATAAGCTGGGAAGTAACATGCATCTAAAAATACGTAACGCAGGAAAGTATGATGTCAGTGACAACCCAATTATTTTACCGCCATGAATAGCTCTTGTGCTATTAAGACGCTGATGTGCGACTCATGTCGCCATCTGTCACCTTGAAATGGCATGATATATAAACTCAAATAAAGTAATATCGGGCAGCTTATCTTCTTTTATGTGATTACAATGCCAGCTGTTCTGACTCAAGTACGTTTTTTATATACAGTATAAAGAATTTGCCACTGATGATTCAAATGCGAGTTTTGAGCAGTGTAGAGTAGTGCTTGTTGTTTGTGAGGCAGCCAATTGTAAAATGTGAGGTTAATTGACATAGCCCACGGGGGTGACGCGAGGTCACCACTACCGTCTCGGAAATATCCTCTCTGTCAGTTTCAAGTTCTCCAGGAAACTGTTTGGACCCCCCTCCCTTTTTTTTATTTTAGAGGAAACTGTTAAGTGTCCCTCGGGTAATGCTGAGTGATGTAGCCCCAAGACTGCACACATGAATAAGCACCTTGAAAATAAGCACACTGCCTGGGCTCTATGGGGGAAGAGAGAGAGAGAGCCTTTGAAGTCATGTAATGTACACCTACCCCTCCCTCCTTCTCTTTGACTTTTCTGTCATCATTTACTCACCATCATGTGGTTCCAAATCTGGAAGATTTTCTTTCTCCGGTGAGAAAGGAATAATGTTGTTCATGCTGCTGTTTTCCATACACTGAAGAAAAATGTGGACTGGTGTGGTTGAGGTCAAAAAATGACAACAAATGTTAATGAATCATGTCCACGGTTGATGTGATGAGCTACACCTGTAGTTACCTAATAAGACACCTGTGGGAACTTGGAGGAGAACTGACTTCATACATCTACTAAAAATCGACCAGGTGGTTAAAATAAAATAAAAAAATAATTGTAGTATGTATATTAATTAATTAATTATTTAATTAATTATTAATTATTTAGTTGCTATGTTTCAGTAGTATAAGCACAATCGCTTTCTTATTTGGCAAAGTTATACCACAGGGTGCACACACAAAAATATTATCTGGTTAATATCCAGCAACAACAACAAAAACGTGTTTTGTGTTTTTTTATATATAACAAAAATGTAATAAAATAAACTTAGCCTGAAATGAATGAATGAATGAATGAATGAACAGAATATATAGATAATATGTAGAAAATCCATAATAAAAAAATGACAAAAAACCCAACACAACATTTTTTTAATGAAAACAGGAAATCTAAAAATAAAGCATCACTGCATTCGGGAAGCATTTAACTAATGTGTAAATGTAGTCTAATCAAACCTTATATGAAAATCTAATCTCATATAGGACTAAAGCAAAAAATGGATTTGGGATAAAAGTCAAGCCCATTTCCTTTGAAAACAGAGGCAGTCCTGTAGATGCCTGAAAGTGAACTTAATTGAACTGTAAAACAGTTTCCCTACAGAAGATGATCATTCCTGTTGTATTAACGCAATCAGTAAATGAAACTTTTGGTGTAAGAAGAGAAGATACAGATGTTTGCCAGCATTATAAAGAAAAGCCACTGATATTGTGTTCCCGTACCGATGGGCCTGTGGGTGTAAAGCCAAAATAATACGTAACGCAGGAAAGTATGATGTCAGTGACAACCCAATTATTTTACCGGCATGAATAGGTCTTGTGCTATTAAGACGCTGATGTGCGACTCATGTCGCCATCTGTCACCTTGAAATGGCATGATATAAAAACTCAAATAAAGTAATATCGGGCAGCTTATCTTCTTTTATGTGAGGCCACTCTGTTGTTTTATGATATAATTGATGATACTTAGCCTTTGTGTTGGTCTGTATTTTCTCACGAGGCAGCCAATTGTAAAGTGTGAGGTTAATTGACATAGCCCACGGGGGTGACGCGAGGTCACCACTACCGTCTCGGAAATATCCTCTCTGTCAGTTTCAAGTTCTCCAGGAAACTGTTTGGACCCCCCTCCCTTTTTTTTATTTTGGAGGAAACTGTTAAGTGTCCCTCAGGTAATGCTGAGTGATGTAGCCCCAAGACTGCACACATGAATAAGCACCTTGAAAATAAGCACACTGCCTGGGCTCTATGGGGGAAGAGAGAGAGAGAGCCTTTGAAGTCATGTAATGTACACCTACCCCTCCCTCCTTCTCTTTGACTTATTTATGGTATTTGTTTCAAGTGTAGTTGAGAAGAAAAACTTTTCCCCCGTTCATGCACTCATTTTTAGAGTGAGGGCCGGTGAATGGGCCTGGGTTGGAGCATGGTTGCTCCTCTGAGGAGATGGATGGTGGGCTCTTTTGTGTGTGGAGGAAGTATATTTGAAAAGGTCATTGGTGGAGACCCAAGGATGCCCCTCTTTCATGTGGATCCGAGCAGCTTGTTTGTCATTAGCACTAGGCGCTGAGGTGCTAAACGTTGTTTGCTTTTTGACAGCGGCCAAAGCCGTTCTTTTTGAAGTGAGCCCTCCAAATTAAGCTGGTGCTCTCGGATGACATAGATAAACTTGACGGATTCGAGTCCACCCATTGACACGTATGCTTTGCCCCTAAACCCTTGTGCAAATGAGCAAACGCAGAGCTAGTAATGTGCGGGTAATAGCTCGAATTAGTGGCGTCTTTGTTTCGGTCAGCACCTCACGCAACCGAGTAAAGCCAACACATTTGCCCCTCACTGAGATCAAAGATCTGAACCTTTTTTTTGTGTGTGGATGCAATCACTTAAGCAAATGAGATTCTGTTTAACCACCTCTTTGTGTAGTTTAAGCTGGGCTTTTGTGTAGAACAAATGGGGGCGTTAAGGGTTTGGCGGAGGAAGAGGTACTATCAAAGGGAAGCGGCCTATCCTATTAAGCCCAGTAAACTGTACACAGTACAAAGGAGACAATTGAGGAACATTAAATTGGCTTTGGCTACTTCCCTTCAGAGCAGGGAGAGGAGAAGTGAATGTGACATAATTGTCTTTAATGATGAAGATCAGCAGTCTGAGCGCTCCTGTGGAATGACATTGTCTCTTTTCAGAGGGAGACAGGAGACGTGCCTTTCTTTTCCGAAGCGATTGTGTAAATCTCTGTTGAGGTTAGCAGTGTTATCTGACTTCAACTCTGGGTGACCTACAAACCTCAACGTGGAAGACGCCTCCAGCATTTTCACTTCGGGGAATCACCTTATAAGAAGGGCATAGCAGGTGGAGCACCTTAAAATATTAAGTTGCTGTCTTAAAGGGATAGTGTAATAGGTAAAATGTGAAGTCATTTCTGTGGAAGAATCAAAACATCTGTCAATGTTGCCAATATGACCTGGATCATATGATTTGTGCCTTGTGCAACAGACCCAAATTTAAGGTATCATTAGGTATGTTTACACATGTGAACTTTCGTCAATCCGAATGAATCCCATCCGATTTCAGATCCTGAACATTTTGTTTGCATAAATGTGCATTTATATTCAGAACAAACCACCACCATAATATTTAGTGCTGCTGTAAATATCATTTTTGTTTTTGCCTTGATCTGTCTAAAATTATAGCTAACATGTCAGATGAGCTTTTTAAGACAATATTTAGTGAATATTCAGTCTTCACTCCACTGACCAGTTCGTAAGACGCTAGTAAGCATATGCATGTTCGTAAGAAGTAAAACATATGTAAACATCAGAGATCGTATTATAAAAGCATGTGTGTAAGGTATTTTTGAATCTGATTGAACAGATTTTAAATTCCTAATTGTTTCCTATTGATGAGATTATTTCAAGTCTACAACACCTTTTTCAATCCGGCGGAAATTTCAGTGTTTATGATGAAGACGTTTCAGTCCACTTGAGCCATCAATCTGATCACTAAGGGATTATTAGGTTGCATGTAAACATAGATACTAACTAACTAACTAAATCTGAAGACTTGGAATGAAGGGCCCAAGTTCTGTACTTCTTTATGGTGTGGGGTGAACTATTCCTTTTAATAAACAATGGACTCCAGCATTTTTCCATTTGTCCCTCTGCTAATGGATTGATACTCAGTAGTGACTTTTTATGAGTGGGTGTGGAAGCTTCTGCACTAATCAGACACTTAAACGATGATGACACCCAGCACCATGGTGACAGTCTATACGCTCACCGTCAGCCACATCAGCAGCTCAGTGCTGCTGTAGGAGACTATACAGTACATTACAGTAGGTCTAAAAGTGTCACACTTTCACATACATATGCATGTCTGGTAATATCTAAAGCCTATAATATTTTGTCAAAAAAAAGATAGTATTTAATAAAATAATGATACAATTAAATAAATAAATACAACATCATAATGTACAGTATTAAGTGACCATTAAAGATGATAAAACAGAGGAAATAAGCATGCACAATTGCACATCCGATGTTGACCGATTGTAATAAAATTTTAAAAATACATTGGCTGATACACTCTTAAAAATAAAGGTGCTTCACGATGCCATAGAAGAACCTTTTTGTCTAAATGGTTCCATAAAGAACTTTCAACATCTGAAGAACCTTTCTGTTTCACAAAAGGTTCTTTGTGGTGAAAGAAGGTTCTTCAGATTATAAAAAGGTAAGAAAGAGATGGTTCTTTAAAGAACCTTTGACTACAGAGGAAATAAGCATGCACAATTGCACATCCGATGTTGACCGATTGTAATAAAATTTTAAAAATACATTGGCTGATACACTCTTAAAAATAAAGGTGCTTTACGATGCCATAGAAGAACCTTTTTGTCTAAATGGTTCCATAAAGAACTTTCAACATCTGAAGAACCTTTCTGTTTCACAAAAGGTTCTTTGTGGTGAAAGAAGGTTCTTCAGATTATAAAAAGGTAAGAAAGAGATGGTTCTTTAAAGAACCTTTGACTGAATGGTTCTTTGTGGAACCAAAAATGGTTCTTCTGTGGCATCGCTTGAAGAACCTTTTGAAGCACATTTATTTTTAAGAGTGTAAGTACATTGTATTGACATATCACATATCCTATGGTTTATTCCAAAGAAAAACGCTCCAGTAATCTCACGTCACATTTATAGTTTCAAATGAGATTAGAGCAGGGGTCTCAAACTCAAATTGGCTGGGGGCCATTGCTGTGATTGACACCTCATAGGAGGGCCATTTTAACATTCAAGCACAACAAGAAAATGTCAGAAAATTTACTTAACATTATTTCTAATTTACTTCAAATTCCATTGCTAAAATATTTTTGTCAAACTTAAAAAATGTAAACAGCAGTGTCTCTATCGTTATTATAACAGTATATATTAGTTTGTAACAGGTAGTGCAAATATTTTTCTCTTACTTTATTTTAACTTAACTTAAAACCTTGCACTCAACTAACAACATTGCCCTGAACAAATGCAAACCCTGAATACATTTGTACACTATTCTATTTCTTGCCAGACACCTGGCAGCGCTTCTGCTCACACAACTGAGCCATGTTTGCCGTAACTCTGAGTACATGTAACTCTGAGTACAGCTTCAAGATGGGCATCACTAAGCCTGGACCTATACTTGCATTTATTGAAGTTCATAGTTGAGAAAAGTTTCTCACAAAGATATGTGCTTCCAAAAAAGCACATTAGCCAAGTGAACACTTTGGACAGCTCTGGGAAGCATGGAGGTAATTCTCTCAAAAACTGTCCAGTCTTGTCTGCTTGTCCCTGTGCCTCTCTGAATTTAGTTTTTAGCTCACTGTTGCACTGCAAGTCAATAAGTTCCATTTGCAACAAACTTGGGACACTCTCCACATCAGCTGAGAAGGGGTCTGCAAACAGCTGGAAAGTGTCACGATGTGCCTTGAAGTCAGCAAAACGCTGATCAAATTCCTGCAGTAGGTTTTCAATAGCAGAGGCATATTCATCACCATTGAATGCTGTGCCCTCCTCCACAAGAGATCTGCATGTTGGGAAATGACTGAAGTTTTTTGCAGAAAGCTTAGTTTTCCACAATCTTAGTTTTGTGGAGAAGGCTTTCACAATTTCATAGGCTGCTGTGATGAGCTGACCTGGGTCCTGGAGCTTCAGGCTAAGGACGTTCAGCTCCTGTGTTATGTCAACTAAGAATGCAAGATCCATTACCCATTTAGGATCATCAAATTCAGGAACATCCATTCTGCCATCTTCCATGAATCTCTTCACCTCTGCTCTTAACTCAAAGAATCTCCTCAGGACATTCCCCCTGCTGAGCCAGCGCACCTCAGTAAAATAAAGTACATCACCATATGTTGACTCAATTTCTTCTAAAAAGGCTCGAAACTAGCGGTGCTGTAAACTCCTCAATCTGATGTAATTGATACATTTCAGGACAACAGACATGACATGTCATATTTCAAGCATTTGCTGCACAGTGCCTGTTGGTGAATAATGCCGTTCAGAACAACTGCTGGATCTGCATTTTCCTCTTCTAACTTTCTTTGTACTAGTGCTACCAGTCCATTTTTTTCCCCAGTCATAGACGGGGCGCCGTCAGTGGTAATACCGACCAGCCTGTTCCCACGGCAAACCAGCGTGCTCAATTGCGTCACACAGCTGATGAAATATATCTTTGGCTGTGGTATGGCCGTGCATTGGACACAAACTCAGCAACTCTTCCGTCACTTCAAACTGCTCATTAATACCCCTGATGAAAATTGCTAGCTGAGCACTGTCGGTTATGTCTGTGCTTTCGTCAAGCGCCACAGAGTATGCAGTGAAAACTTTAGATTTGCTGCGTAACTGATCATAAATGTCACTCGATAACTCGCTGATCTGTTCTGCCACTGTGTTTGCCGACAAAGATAGATTGTTGAACAAGTTTTTCTTTTCTGGACAAAGAATATCAGCGACTTTCTGCATGCAATCCTTTATAAACTGCCCTTCTGTGAATGGCTTTCCCGCTTTAGCGATCAACTCACTCACCACATAACTTGCTTCAACTGCAGCATCAGCATCCTTTTTGGCTTTGTGGAAAAGGTTTTGCTGGGACGTTAGCTCTCTCTGCAACTGCGTGGCTCGTCTTTTTCTCTCGTCTTCCTGGTACTTCTCATACTGTTCTTCATGTTTAGTCGAGTAATGATGCTTGAGATTATATTCCTTTAGAACGGCGACTTTTTCTTTGCATATCAGACAGGTAGCGTTTCCAATAAACTTCACAAAAAAATACTGCAACGTCCATCTTTCTTGAAACTGTCTGTGTTCCTCATCCACTTTCCTTTTCGGTTTGGAAAGAGACATCTTTTCATTCGCACTTCACAGCCAAACAACATAAACTACGAAAGCCCCGAAACCAGCTATCTTCAAATCTGCCTGAATGCGCGTTTTTTAATTTATTTAAATTTTTTTATAGAATCATGTCATTGGAATATGGTACGAGACAACTAGACAATAATAATAATAGTAATAATAATAATAATAATTTAGCGGGCCGGATTATGTTCTATTTTTGACATCAGTTGCGGGCCGGGTGGAGGGGGAGGGGGGCCGTAAATGGCCCGCGGGCCGGCAGTTTGAGACCCCTGGATTAGAGCAATGCCTTAAACTTTACCAGGTTGTCAATATTTCACTATAAATAATTTATTATTGAATTCTTCGAAAACCAAATTACATTTTAAATGAGTAGCAACTAATTCATGCTCAAAAATAGGACTAACCATAAAAATTGTTGCAAACTTATGAGAAGAATAGCTGTCTTTTAATTTGTTTTGATGCTGTTCTGTGACTGAGAGTGTTTTAGTGATTTCTAAAAAAAAAAACATGACAGGTGCATGAGTGATGTTTGCCATAAAACTTCATAAAGCTATTCCAGCATCTGCTCTGTGTTACATGAGTGAAAAACAAGATGCTGCTTGTTCTTTTTCTCACATCATATTCTGAAGGCATAATACTGTAGTTTTAGAGCCAGTCATTTGTCAACACCAAGGCATCGAAAATGACAAATATGAATCATGTAATTTTGATAATTATGCCGACAGGCCTTAGCAATCAAGATGTCTATAAATCATCTTGTAAAGCTGCATGGAACAAGACTGAGCGTTCAGACAATTCTCAGATGTTCCATGACATAACAAGCCCTTTTAGTTAAATTATGATATAAACAGTCAGATAATGTGTCAAGATGATGTATTAGAAAACTAACACATTGTGCACCATTTAACTAACCTAAGTGTTGCATTAATTTTATGCCATACATCCAAACCAAATCTGTGGTTTATGTGTATTACACTTCAAAAAGACCTCTTCTAAAGTTTCAGAAGAGATCTCAACAATGTCTCAAATTGCACTCAGATTTGCCAAGATTCCAAATTATCCAACCAAATGTCAGAGCTCTCAATATGAATATTTCTCATCAAAATCTTCTAAATCCAAGTTATCTGATCTATGCTATACTATCAGTAATCATTTTATAGCTCTGCACTCTTACTGTGTGTCAATAATTGTGTAATTTGCATTATAGGGGAAACATCTAAGTCAATACTAATTCTCCGTTAGCAACTCTCAAAACTCAGAATTTTGCCTGTGAGTTTGTGAGATTCAAGCCTAAAACTTTCAAAGTGTTGAAAAGAAAGTCATTCTAACTGTAAATATGGTGTGTTAGTACCTCTGGAACCTCAGTTATAAAAGGCAACAATTCAGAACGTTTGTTAATGCTATATCAGAAAATTCTCATATTCATCTAGTTGTTGACTAACTGTTTCTTGCCCTCTTCAAGTCCAAGTCTGACTTGAGGTAAACAGAGCCATAGAGAAGGTGGCGTTCTGCTCTCTAACTCTGTGTTTGGACTCTGTCAGGCTGCTGTCTGCTGCTGTAAACCATGCATCTTAAAGAGCTCATATCTGTGACGCCTGCCATCATTACAGTCGGATCTTGCTGTCTGTAATTTGCAAGCATGGCAGTCAGTCAGCTAGTAAAACAGCACAGGGTCATTCCAAGCCATTCTACAGCCAACATTGACCCACAAACCTCTACTCTGTGTGACACAGACGAGACATCTCTGTATTTATGCACATTTCTGAGACTTGGGTATATAATTCCACAAATGCTAAATGCAATTGAATGCAATGCCATAAAGCAGCTCAGATTCTGAATCATTCTTCCACGAATTGAAAAGGCTTAATAAGGCTATTTTCATAATATTCCCGGATCTTCTGTTTTAATCACCACATCAGTATTTTCACCCCTTTGATGCAAACATCTAACAGTGACTGGTAGGTAGATCATACTAGTAATTACACACAACCTTAAAATTAAAGACAACTACTCAAATGTCATTCATTTATGCTGGGTATCTGCCATTATAATAAAGAGCTGTGAAAAACATCTTTTGCCAAACAAAATTCTCCAAATGTTTCCTTAATTGTATCCTCTCATCTCACTTCCACTTGTTTAAGGTTAATTAACACTAAGAGATCTGAGCTTTAAAATATAACCTAAATTATCTAATTTTGATTCAAATTATCTTTATAATTTTTTTAATAAGGCAATGTCAAATATACATGTCCCTGGTCGCTTTTTATTTCCTCACAGTTTCTTAACTTTGTTTCTTCAGACAAGTAAATCAAATAAAGTGACTAGTGATTAACAAAAAAAGAAGAAATTCAATCGAATATTAATACACATACAACCATGTGTCCCATTCATCTTGCCAAATGTCGCTGAAAACAACCAGACTACCATCAATGGCACATACTTTTGAGGGTAAATGCTCATTTCACATTCATGTGTTTGGGTTCTTTTTAAGTAACTCTGCGTGTGAGCCCCAGTTACTTAACTATTTGTTGAAAAATTGTATGTGCCGTGAAGTGTTGACTGATCTCAACTTCAAAGTGAACCAGGCTTTAGGGGCAGTTCGCAAACATTCACACTGCTATGTTCAGAAGCCCCAGTATTGCTGCTTTATTGTACCTAGTTGGAAAAAAGAAGGAAATCCACCTTTTCACACTCTTGTTTGGAGATTACTTCTGCCCGGACACTTGATTCCTCTTAGTGAAGTTGGCCATGACCTGTTGCGAGCTAATGCCATCAAAGCATTAGCTGCTTTACTGTATGCAGACTGTGGAGGTTTCGGTTTCTTTTGCACCATTGTGCAGCTTGGGATTCCATCCACAGATGTTTGTGGTCTTCAAGCTGTTGACGGTATTGACAAAAGCTGGGAGAAAGCCTCTCCAATGCCAGTCAAGGCACATGGATGGGAAAGGGACAATTGCAAACTGTATATCCTGTGCTTTGAAATGATTACCCCACGGCTTTGTCTCTCTTGACAGCTCCAGGTAAAATACTTAAAGTTTCAAATTACAGCTGAGAGAATCGCAAAAGGAAGCAGTACCCACAAAAAAGGACTTTGTGAATGAGGGCGTGTTTTGAGAGGAAGGGTATTTGCTCTTTTGCTGCATTGTGTTCTGTTTGAACCATTAAAATGACCGACACTGACACATAAAAGAGCTTAGTAATAATCATTTAACTATGTATAAAGATAATAAATTGCTTGGTCTGATATAATGATTTACTAGAAGCTCTGAGCAGACAGTGCCATTAAACGCTGCCACTATCAGTAAGCATCCTTGAACTTTAAAGAGAAGGTGACTATAGTCGATCTCCACGTGCTAGACCATATTAAAGCCTCTCACCTTCAAAGAGAGACTTCACAATTCACAAGCAGACCTCAAACAGATGCTTGTTTGTAATGTGTGACCTATCTATATAAATGCTTTTGAAAGCATCGGATCAATCAAACACGCATAGCTTTTTAATCTCCCTTTCAAGGCTGGTTAGTTTACATGACTGCTATTTTGTTTTCTTTATTGTTGTAACATTGGTCTTTCATGTTTTCTTGAGTCTTTGTATTCAGCTTAAAAAACAAACAAACAAACATGTTTTTAAAATAATAGATCACTCACTGATCATTTTGATCTCCTTGTTCTCTTTGATAAATGTGTTTCAAAAGGTATAACACAAAGTGAGTTCAAAGTAATAAAAAGTAAAAATAGCCTCCCAGATGTAATTAAACAGTGACCACCCAATGACTTTGAATTTTACTATTTTTAGTAGTGGAAAGGTCTCTAATGGCTTATTAGACATAGACACACCTTATTAAGTACCTTAATTAAACTTCTAGACATGAATGCATTCCAGCCGTCAGCTCTGACCACGCCTGACTTAACATATTGTGTGTCCTTTAGCGTAAGAAACTTAAGATACAACTTAATGCAAGAATGATTTAAGACATTGTATACTTTATATCATCTTTATTTAGAATAAAATAGACATTTAAATCAGCTCTATATGACTGTAAAACCAGATGTATACACATTTAAGATTAAAGACTAGCAAAAGACTGATGCACCTTCTTTCAGGGTTGACAAAAATATCTGAATTAAGTGCCAACTGCCTTATATAATTTACAGTATAATACAGTAATTTACTGCAAGATTTAAGTTCCGTTGAGAAACAATTATTTCTACTCTGCAATGCTGACACAAGAAAATGAAGGAAAAACAGAGTATCCCATTCCAAGTCAATCGCTCGTCGTCATCTCTGATCAAGTCTGTTTTTTTGCTTCTCTGGGAGCTTTGTGAAAGAAAATTCCTTGAATATTCATTCAGTGTCTCTGACAAGTGTGCAGACTCCGTGATGACTTGCTGCCATCTCTTTGCGTTCTGCAGGACAGACCTTCTGCACAATCGCAACGCTGGAATATCTCCAAGCCATGGGTGCCTTTCCTCTTGTGCTTGGTGCAGACTTGGCCTTCTTTTAGGACGGGTTTGCAGATTTTGGACCAAAAGTGACGGGCGCAGCAGAGTCCCTCTGCACAATCTGATGATCTCAGGCAGTTCTCTCCCTCCAGACCTTTAAAAACAAAACAACACTCATGAATACCATGCACAACTTACATTTTCTGAAGTCTGAGAGACCATTTTAATAGATCAAAAGAGCTTTCACATTGAAGACTGAGTTGATCTTATAATCTAGTTTTATAAACATTTTTTCATTGCATTGCTAACATTCTCCAGTGGTCCTTACACTCAACCAAAGTTATTATATTTAATACCAGTCACAGTCCTGAAAAGTGCATGCCTTGTGATGCAACAAAGGATTAAAAGCTTCAAAAAATACCCACAAACTGAGCCGCAGCTATAGGTCAAAATAACATGGAATAATCTGAAGCTATTCTACTCATATATCATTGGTTATATGAATCATTGTTTACCTTTTAGCATTTGGTTTTGTGGGGAACCTTGAGTTGCAACTTTTGGTGGCACCACAACAGTTGAGTTTTCTTGGGAGATGGACACAAACTCTTCCATTCCAATCTGGTGGATCATGTCAGGATCATTTGGAAGGCAAACTCCTAATAGGAAGAGGCAGTTTAAGTTAATTGTTAGTCAACACTGTCTGTTATTTGTTTAAGCTATATAACGCTGAGATGTCTGTACTCTAGCATATCATAACTGTGATCTTACCGTTGCTGCAGTGGTTGCCAGGGCAGCACATCGCATCCCGGATGCAGCGCTTCCTGCGCTTCTTGCACTGGAGACAGACACCGCGAGACAGGAAGCAGAACTCGTCGCCACCGCATTCCTCATCACTCTCGCAGATTAAAGGCTGCTGGGGTTTAGAAATACACTATTAGTCTAACGACCACAAAGTGAAAGCAGCTGTCTGAGATAACATGTGCTCGTTTATGTTCTTACCTGCGGTGTATCGATGGCGAAGTTCAGGTTGCCGCTGTCCGCAGGTGACTCCTCCGGACTCGGGCTGACCGGGTGACCGGGACTCGCCGCACCTGAACCGACCTTAATAGCGTTGGAGTTGAGCACCACAGAACCGGTGGATGCCGCTTTGATGCAGCCCACGAGAATGAGGCATGCGGTAGAGAACATGGCAATGTGCAGCATCGTCAGGTCTGGTATTCCTTGGAGGATGGAGGATGTATTCCCGAGGTGAGCGGAGCTCTTCTGTGGTTCCTCATGAACTCAAGACGCTTCATTTATACGCGCGCGGGGTTGTTTGCGCTCCCGCCCCTCGCTGAGAGTAACAAAGGGCTGGATGAAATTTCAAAGCGTTGTGTCAAGGGCTGTCTGTCTATCGGTGTGTTTGTATGCACGTTTTGATGAGCTGCCATCAAACAGCCACCACAGTAATATTGGATGGGGAAATCAGCGGGAAAAAAAAATAAAAATAAATAATAATTATACTTCATTAAATGCGAATTGGCAGGGTTCATCCCCATCCCTTTGTCTATTGGCTTTGTTTTAATTGTACATCCAAAGCCTACGGTGGTGTAAAATGAAGCGTGTGTAAAGGAGCCTTTGATGAGCTCAGATCAAACAGGACTGAAGCCCGTGTCTTAATCAGACTTCCACAGCGATGGCATTTTCGCAAACAGTCCATTTGCCCGGCTTTTAGCGGCTTTTGTAGACATTGTACTCAGCAAATCCATTTAGTGGGATGCCAGGTAATCCTGTTTTAAAATTCCTGATGACAGCTTATTCAGGTCAGGGCTCCTGAGTGACTCTAAGTAGGGCTAGGCTATTATTCACTACAGCAATGCAATTCCGTGATAAAAATAATAATAATAATAATAAAATACTGCATTTACAGGAGGCGGCAACAGCAAAATGATAAATGACACCGGTGTTCAATATAGTTAGCTTTAATAATAATAATTAACAAAATAGGTAATATGGGTAATTAGCCTAACTATGGCTGTTGAAGGTTGCCAAGCAGTGTCCTTTTTTGCAACTTGTTGCATTGATATTATACAAGGTTACAGGTGTGCCTTTATCAGTTTGTTGCAATTGCTTTGAAAAGCAATGGAAGCTCTGTTCTGCGATTCGGTTCTTTTGAACATGTAAAGAACCAGTTCAAAACATCGAGATTGTAATTCTTTTACGATGTGAGGTAATTACCTCATTACTTAGCGTGTGGCATGCATGCATGTTCTAGCATGTTCCAATACTGTGTAGGGACCAGTCAGTTATTAAGATTTATTATTATTATGTTTTATTATCAATGTTAATGTGCTCTAGTTCATTTCGTTGCAGCCTACAGGTTATGAAAACTGTAGTAACATATTATGGTTTGGATTTAGCCCTTTATAGCCTATTATTTACTAAAGTCCATTTAAACTTGACTGAAAAAGTGTAATACCAACTCATGTGCATAAACTGCAATGGTATGTTTCAATTATGTTTTACTTGTAACATTTGTAGCTTTTTACCTTAACTGTTCACACTTATTTGTATTACTGTCGGATCTTACATGTTCACGACGGTTCTGGGTTCACTAAGTCTTTCGGTTGATGACTGCTAACGGCTAGAACGAGTGATTCGTGGACGGTGGACGAATCATTCAGGTGTGCGTTTCACAAAAGCAATGGTCGCAAGTTCCATCGTTACCAATAGAGTTCAATGGAACTTGCGATCATTGGGAAACGCACCCCAGACAATTAATTGGGAAAAGCGCCGACTCAAACGATTCGTTGACGAATCGGACATTGCTAGGTTAGCTCAGTCGGAAACCGTTTTAGAAATATAAATAAACAGTAAAAAATTATCTGTTTTTACCTTCTGATCTTCCCTGGAGTTGTTCTTGGTGATTTATCCTTGAACGACCATATGTTATGTTTTCAGAAGA
>NW_015506599.1:54038-56172 GCF_001515645.1 Sinocyclocheilus grahami
TTTATGCATGTTTATGACAACTGTCATTAAGTGTCATTCGCACAGTTATGTCATTTTTAATGCAAATATGACATTATTTGACCTAATCCTACCCCTACCCTTACCCCTAACCATAGCCCATAACAAAGACATCTCAAACAATGTAATCTTTGCATTAAAAATTACATAACTGAGCGAATGACACTTAATGACAGTTGTCATAAACATGCATAAAAACCTTCATATTCATGATATGTGTCATGTCATAATTATGTAGGTGTCATGTCATGATTATGAAGGTGTCATGTCAGTCTTATGCACACCCCTTCAAGTAAAGTGTAACCAAAAAAATAATAATAATAAAATACTGCATTTACAGGAGGCGGCAACAGCAAAATGATAAATGACACCGGTGTTCAATATAGTTAGCTTTAATAATAATAATTAACAAAATAGGTAATATGGGTAATTAGCCTAACTATGGCTGTTGAAGGTTGCCAAGCAGTGTCCTTTTTTGCAACTTGCTGCATTGATATTATACAAGGTTACAGGTGTGCCTTTATCAGTTTGTTGCAATTGCTTTGAAAAGCAATGGAAGCTCTGTTCTGCGATTCGGTTCTTTTGAACATGTAAAGAACCAGTTCAAAACATCGAGATTGTAATTATTTTACGATGTGAGGTAATTACCTCATTACTTAGCGTGTGGCATGCATGCATGTTCTAGCATGTTCCAATACTGTGTAGGGACCTGTCAGTTATTAAGATTTATTATTATTATGTTTTATTATCAATGTTAATGTGCTCTAGTTCATTTCGTTGCAGCCTACAGGTTATGAAAACTGTAGTAACATATTATGGTTTGGATTTAGCCCTTTATAGCCTATTATTTACTAAAGTCCATTTAAACTTGACTGAAAAAGTGTAATACCAACTCATGTGCATAAACTGCAATGGTATGTTTCAATTATGTTTTACTTGTAACATTTGTAGCTTTTTACCTTAACTGTTCACACTTATTTGTATTACTGTCGGATCTTACATGTTCACGACGGTTCTGGGTTCACTAAGTCTTTCGGTTGATGACTGCTAACGGCTAGAACGAGTGATTCGTGGACGGTGGACGAATCATTCAGGTGTGCGTTTCACAAAAGCAATGGTCGCAAGTTCCATCGTTACCAATAGAGTTCAATGGAACTTGCGATCATTGGGAAACGCACCCCAGACAATTAATTGGGAAAAGCGCCGACTCAAACGATTCGTTGACGAATCGGACATTGCTAGGTTAGCTCAGTCGGAAACCGTTTTAGAAATATAAATAAACAGTAAAAAATTATCTGTTTTTACCTTCTGATCTTCCCTGGAGTTGTTCTTGGTGATTTATCCTTGAACGACCATATGTTATGTTTTCAGAAGAGTATTGTGATTACGGTGTCTAACATGACTGCTTTTTGAGCAGTTAATGGTAATGTCTTCTCTGCGAGCCATGGTAAATATTTCAATCTTAATATATTAGTAAAGAGCACCTATTAGTAGTAGATATGCCATTGACTGATGGCTTTAGCTGTGAACTGGAGGTTAAAGATTTCTTCTCTGCCCCCTGGGTTTACATCTTTTGATGTCTATGGGCCACAGTGCTGGCAATGAAAAGCTACCATGCTCATGCATGTTATCTTTTGGGAAGAGAGGAGGGCAGATGTTTACTGAGCATTATCACCAGCTGATATGAGTCAGACCCTTCATATTACTAACACCTCCAGCTACATCTTGTTTGTAGGACAAGATAGTACATCTTGTTTGCAGGTCATTCTGAACTTCTGAATATAAGAAATAATGAATGTAACATTTAATGAAAACAGCAGGTGCAATTTTCAGAAACTACACCTTAATGGACACATTACTTTGAAAGATGCTTTTATTGTAAGAAAATGGCATATAAATCTCTGTACCTTTAAAAAAGCCACAACTGATTAAGAAGAATATTTTGAGGTGTCTGACCTAGTCGTGCAGCATTAAAACAAGCAGGGTGAATTATGGATGTCATTGTGTTAAGGCACTTTCAATAATGCCAAAAGATATATGGTGAGCACAGACTATCCATCTTGAAAAGTAAAGATAACAGAGAACTAAAATAGCTTACAGGTAAAATGTATCCCCC
>NW_015506599.1:56996-97140 GCF_001515645.1 Sinocyclocheilus grahami
AAATCTCTACAAATATCACAAAAATATTACCACTGTGTGTATATATATATATATTTACCCCTGGTCAATGTTTTACCCCTACAATAAATAAGATTACATAATTGGTTTTCCAGCACAGCACTTTGTGTTCAAGCTATTATAGACTACAGGCAATCTTCTCGTCATTGTTTAAATGAGTCGAGTCATGAATATGATTGGTGAAAATGACAGGAGAAAATATTCAGAAAGTATGTCTCGTATCAGTAATAGAGCTGATTATGTAACTTCATAAACACAATTCCGATCTTACCCACATTTTATCAGGGATGCGGCGACTCGACTGCCCTTCCTCTGGGGAAGTACAGTGTGTATTTGAATAAAAAGCCTGCCCTCTAGTGGAGCACAAACTGTATTGAGTCTAATTCATTATTTGATTGGATTCCCATTGTCTTAAAAAAAATGTAAACTTGCAAGTTTCCCATAATACAAACTAAATGTATTCAGAAGCCTTTAAAAGAAAGAAAGAAAGAAACAAATAATAATTTAAAGGGATAGTCCACAAAAAAATATAGCAAAACCTGTTATCATTTGCTCACCCTCACGTCGTAGAAAAATTATCAATACTCAGTCCAGATCATAGTACTGTCTCTACTTATGATTCTGTTTTTAGGACCCAGACCTAAAACCTGAAACCACTACTTGTGCAATCAGTCAAACATAAAACAGCAGAGAGAAAAAAAATGAAGGGCTCATTTTTAAGACACCGGCTCCAGCACGAGGTGGTCTGAGCCCATATCTGAGGCCGTGTTGGGAATATGGACTCCAGTCTTTCTGATTAGGACAGTTTTCGTGAGTCGTGGGGTGCGGCGGGGGGCTGAGACGCCCCCAGTGGCACCGCAGGACAGAAGTGTGGGCGAAGGCAACTTGGTGTCACAGAGCTGGGCTAGACGTCATCCGTTCTCCTCTTCGCTGACGAACCACACAGGACACTCCAGGGCAGGGCATGTTACAAGTTTCAGTTTTAGAAATCAGTGTCCCAGCCGGAATTGTCATCTGGGGGAGGGTCCTCATTGTCCTCAGGAAAGCTATCAAAGTTACTGGTGTCAGTCGGGCTTGCAACCTAATAGGTGCGTGAACGGAGGAAATGGGATGTTAGACGGATAGATATTAAGCGCTAATGTAAATGCTGTAAACACAAACACAAAGAAATCATAATGTGTGCCTGCACATTTATTCGCTATTCAATGTCTAAAATACCAACCAATATAAATTACTATTTAATTCTTACATATTTCTTTCTAATCAATTCACTTTTATTTTATGGACCATTGTGGAAATAGTGTTGCACAATTAATCAAAATAAAACTGAAATTGCAATATGGCCTACTGCAATTATCAAATCGCAAAGGCTGTGATTTAATTTTTTTAAAAGAAGAAATTAAGAGACATAAATATTATTATTGTAATTTCACAGTTATACTGTACAAAATATATGATTTTTCTGAAATACTTTAAAGTATTTTATTTTAGAGTAAAATATAACAATAGTAATATTTATTATTTTGGTTATTATTATTATTGATCGTATGATTCTGTTGACAAAAATCACAGTTCTAGTTTTTATATCAAAATAATGGGGGGGGGACCCCACTATAATTTATCCAGCACTTAACTAACAATGTAATTATGTAAAATGTATTTGAAATGCAAATCTCTTCGTTTATCCTCCTTATATTAAAATTCACACTTATGAATTAAATTGGAAATGTTTTATACTTACATCAGGAATAATTGGAGGTGTGAGAGTTCCTTTGCGCAGGCCTTCCCAGTTAAAGCCGTCAAACCATCTATGATGGAAAAAGAGATTTAATATCTGTCTCAGACAAACAGAATAGAAATGCTGGGTAGGGTGGGATTTTCAGTTATGTTAAATTTCAGTCTTTGGATTTAATAGATTTAAACAATTATACTTTGAACAGGAATGTTACCAAAATGGCAAACAAATCTTGACCCCATGCACAGCATAATAAGACTAGTTTTATAGGAATTCCTTGACCTTAAAGTTTTATTATAACATTTCAGCACTTTTCTAGACTTAAAAACCACAGTTTTTCCCCAAATCCCCAAAGAACAGGGATATTACAGTACTCACTTGTGCTTTTGGATATCTTTGACTCCATTTTTCAAGTTTCCTAGCCTCTCAGACGGATTGTCCCTGAGGGAAACAATATATTTTAATACAGATTTAATTTATAGTGCTGATATTCTGTCAAAAATGCTTTTGCTATATCTACATCCAACTAAGTTTTTTTTTAACCTTAAGGTATAAATGTGTGCTACAGGTTAGAACATCGCAGTTAATTTAAAACTTGAAATTTACATGTATTAAATGTGTATTAATGTGTCATATTGTACTTCAAGACTTTTTAAATGTACCCACCTGCATAGTTTTTTAATTAGATTGCCTGCATTTTTGGTGATCTTCTTTGGAAATTCTATCATGTCGATTCCTCTTAAAATGATATTATATGTCTTCATTGGATCCGGTCCTGAGAATGGTGGGCTGAACCAGAAATGCACATTAGATTTGATAAAACTACACTTTTAAAAAAAAAGGTGCTTCAAAAGGTTCTTCAAGTGATACCATAGAAGAACCATTTTTGGTTCCGCCAAGAACCCTTCAGTCTAAGGTTCTTTAAAGAACCATCTCTTTCTTACCTTTTTATAATCTGAAGAACCTTCTTTCGTCACAAATAACCTTTTGTCAAACAGAAAGGTTCTTCAGATGTTAAAGGTTCTTTATGGAACCATTTAGACAAAAAGGTTCTTCTATGGCATCGTGAAGCACCTTTATTTTTAAGAGTGTAGGTGGAGTAATCCTAACAAACAATCTGATAACATTTGAGCTTATCTTGTCAAACCCAATGAAAAAAAACACGTTTTACCTTCCAGTCAAGAGTTCATACATAAGAATTCCCAATGACCAGTAGTCTGCTGAGATGTCATGGCCTTTATTCAGTATGATCTCTGGGGCTACATACTCCGGCGTTCCACAGAAAGTCCATGTTTTCTTCCCAAATCCAATCTTTTTAGCGAAGCCAAAGTCCACCTACAAGAGACAAAACTTCATATCAAAACTGCACCTTTGAGGCTTTTAGTCCATCATCTTTAGCTTTAAATATAATATTGCGTTCCAAATTCGGCAATAAAAAAGGACATTTTGGGTAAATGGACTAAAAATATTGATAACGCATGAAGCACTAAAGGGGCGTATGTGCTTTAGATAGGAAATCCCGCCCTTTGATACCAACTAACAACAAACTTCACCAGCCTCAGAATGTGTCATCTCATATTAAAAGGCACTTGAGATGTATACTCACAAGTTTGGCATATCCTCTGTGATCTAGAATGAGATTTTCTGGCTTTAAATCACGGTAAATTATTCCCTTGGAATGCAGGTAAGCGAAGGCTTCAACCACACAGGCTGTATAAAACCGTGTAGTAGAGTCTTCAAATGATCCTCTACGAATAAAGAAAGAAAAACACTTCTGTTTTACTGGGTTTCCATCATTTAGCGTGATTAGCATCAGCCATCATCACAAGAACAATTTGGCTATACCTGTCTCTAAGAATGGTCCAAAGCTCTCCTCCTAGACAGGCCTCCATCAACATGTACAGATATTTGCTGTCTTTGAAAGTCCTGTACAACCTGAAGGAACACAACCACACAATTTTGTCCCACAATATATGATTTCGCCTTGATATTTTTTAGGATATGACCTCCAATGATGCTCTCAGGAGGTTTTAGCACCTACCTTACAATGAAGTCTGAATGGGCCTCCTGCATGATCAGTTTCTCAGAGCGGATGTGTTCCTGTTGCCGCGTGTCCACGATGTGACGCTTCTTCAGAATCTTCATTGCAAACGTTTTGGTCTCTTCACTCTTGAGCTGCACCTGTGGACACCAAAGGCACGCAAAAAAATGAGCGCTGAAAAAGTGCTAATAAGCTAATTTTCTATGGAAACTAGCTGTAAAAACAAGTGCCAGTACTCCTTATTATAGCACTTGAGTCATGGTCTATTAATGTGTTAAGGGTCCTCAAAATAGATCAAGTGAGCAGGAATTCTTCACATTGCGTCTCTGTGAAGGCACTTGCATGTTCATTTGATTCTGTAGCTATCTAGCAAATGGATAGCACTACAGGCATATCACAGCCCTGGCGAAAGGACACTTGTTTTTACTATGTTGCTGCAGTGGAAATGCACATTAGATTTGATAAAACTACACTTTTAAAAAAAAAGGTGCTTCAAAAGGTTCTTCAAGAGATGCCATAGAAGAACCATTTTTGGTTCCGCCAAGAACCATTCAGTCAAAGGTTCTTTAAAGAACCATTTCTTTCTTGCGTTTTTATAATCTGAAGAACCTTCTTTCGTCACAAATAACCTTTTGTCAAACAGAAAGGTTCTTCAGATGTTAAAGGTTCTTTATGGAACCATTTAGACAAAAAGGTTCTTCTATGGCATCGTGAAGCACCTTTATTTTTAAGAGTGTAGGTGGAGTAATCCTAACAAACAATCTGATAACATTTGAGCTTATCTTGTCAAACCCAATGAAAAAAAACACGTTTTACCTTCCAGTCAAGAGTTCATACATAAGAATTCCCAATGACCAGTAGTCTGCTGAGATGTCATGGCCTTTATTCAGTATGATCTCTGGGGCTACATACTCCGGCGTTCCACAGAATGTCCATGTTTTCTTCCCAAATCCAATCTTTTTAGCGAAGCCAAAGTCCACCTACAAGAGACAAAACTTCATATCAAAACTGCACCTTTGAGGCTTTTAGTCCATCATCTTTAGCTTTAAATATAATATTGCGTTCCAAATTCGGCAATAAAAAAGGACATTTTGGGTAAATGGACTAAAAATATTGATAACGCATGAAGCACTAAAGGGGCGTATGTGCTTTAGATAGGAAATCCCGCCCTTTGATACCAACTAACAACAAACTTCACCAGCCTCAGAATGTGTCATCTCATATTAAAAGGCACTTGAGATGTATACTCACAAGTTTGGCATATCCTCTGTGATCTAGAATGAGATTTTCTGGCTTTAAATCACGGTAAATTATTCCCTTGGAATGCAGGTAAGCGAAGGCTTCAACCACACAGGCTGTATAAAACCGTGTAGTAGAGTCTTCAAATGATCCTCTACGAATAAAGAAAGAAAAACACTTCTGTTTTACTGGGTTTCCATCATTTAGCGTGATTAGCATCAGCCATCATCACAAGAACAATTTGGCTATACCTGTCTCTAAGAATGGTCCAAAGCTCTCCTCCTAGACAGGCCTCCATCAACATGTACAGATATTTGCTGTCTTTGAAAGTCCTGTACAACCTGAAGGAACACAACCACACAATTTTGTCCCACAATATATGATTTCGCCTTGATATTTTTTAGGATATGACCTCCAATGATGCTCTCAGGAGGTTTTAGCACCTACCTTACAATGAAGTCTGAATGGGCCTCCTGCATGATCAGTTTCTCAGAGCGGATGTGTTCCTGTTGCCGCGTGTCCACGATGTGACGCTTCTTCAGAATCTTCATTGCAAACGTTTTGGTCTCTTCACTCTTGAGCTGCACCTGTGGACACCAAAGGCACGCAAAAAAATGAGCGCTGAAAAAGTGCTAATAAGCTAATTTTCTATGGAAACTAGCTGTAAAAACAAGTGCCAGTACTCCTTATTATAGCACTTGAGTCATGGTCTATTAATGTGTTAAGGGTCCTCAAAATAGATCAAGTGAGCAGGAATTCTTCACATTGCGTCTCTGTGAAGGCACTTGCATGTTCATTTGATTCTGTAGCTATCTAGCAAATGGATAGCACTACAGGCATATCACAGCCCTGGCGAAAGGACACTTGTTTTTACTATGTTGCTGCAGTGCCAGAAATAGGCGAGTGGAAAGGGGAATCCTCTTCCCAGACAGCTGGGCTTTCCTTTACAACAGTCCGCAATGCGGATCTCTGCCCTCCTGTCTACGTCAAAGTTTCCATCATCTTTCTTCAACATAAATGGTCCTGCAGAAAATGTCATACAATAATGATTTACATTGGAACATCTATCTATCTATCTATCTATCTATCTATCTATCTATCTATCTATCTATCTATCTATCTATCTATCTATCTATCTATCTATCTATCTATCTACTTACTTAACCCTTTTAACTTTGTTGTGGAATTTACCCTGAATAGAGTTACAACATTCCCAGACCTGATCTATCCTTCAGCACAGTAGAACACATTAAAGCTGCTCATTTGTCCAGCACTGTCTAAAGTAGATTAGTAAAATGTAGGGGTGGAACGATACATGCATTAGTAGCGAACTGTCCCGGACATCTCGGTTCGGTGCATGAGGCCTTACAACAAATACAGGCAATTCACCCCCAATCCAGAAGGGGGCGCCCGCAGCAATGCAACACTGTTTGATAACCGGCCGCCAGCAGAAGAACAGCGAATGTCATGAGTTGTGCACTTGAAAACAAAGCCCACTATACAGTGACCATGTGCCGATTCTGAATGCGTCTCTCACAGACTGACAAAGGAGTATACTTTAAAGGCTTGTGCACTCAACTGTTTGCGAAATGGAGCTTTGTGCTTGTGTATCCTACCTCTCTCATTCGGCACAAATCCAAATATTCCATAATATTTCCATATTTGCGATGTAACGTATCTGAATGCTAAACTATTATTTATTATGTAAATTATAGGCTTTCTACTTCAGTCGCGTTCGGGTTCCAACGGTGACACAGAGGCGGGCGCGCTGATGTTTGGTTCACTATATTTTATTTTGATGAAGTACCAACTGTGCTGTCAAGTTAGCAATGCTGGAACTTATGTGTTTTGTGTGTGTGTGCGCCGGCGCGATCACTTCAACTGTTTCCTTATACCAGCAGAATCAACTTTAAACACTTATTAATAATGCATCACTGTATAAAGGTCTGCTTTTATTTGTGTACACTCACAATGAAAACAAAACATTGTGCTTTTGTAAAATAAAGAAAACAAATAGGATGTCGCTTTCTGCCATTTGAGTTTCCTTTGTGAACAAATGTGTCTGTTCAAAATAAATGAAAAGAAACCGAGCATAGTAGATTTGCTTTTTTTTCCTGTTGTACCGAAATCGTATCGAACCGTGACCCCCGAACGGAGGTACGTACTGAACCATGACATCTGTGTACCGTTCCACCCCTAGTAAAATGTATTCTTATCATTGGTTGACAGAAGTTTTTGTTTTGAGTTTGCATAACACGCAATAACCCATAAAGCAATGACTCCATATGCATTCACTGTACTTTTACTGCAAGGGTGTCCAATCCTGCTCCTGGAGGGCTCATGTCCTGCGGAGTTTAGCTCCAACACACTTGCCTGTAAGTTTTTAGTGAGTCTGAAGACCTTGATTAGCTGGTTCAGGTGTGTTTAATCAGGGTTGGTGCTAAACTCTGCAGGACAGTGGCCCTCCAGGAACACGTTTGGACAACCCTGTCCTACTGCAATCACCTTTTCGTGCTTAATTATATAAGTTGATGAATTTACTTATTCATTTACATGAAGACATAAAATGCATGCATATAGAAGTGGCCTATCCTACCAGCTCAACTCTTCCAAATCCTCCAACTCCCAAGGTGTCGATGATGTTGAAGTCCACCAGCTTCAAGTTGGAGAAGAAGGCATTCTCTGCCTCGTATCTGCATTTTTTGAAGTGGAAAAAGGGAAACTTCTTAGAGGTTTGGATAGTGTATGTAATAGGGAATGTTGGAGCAGGAATTGGGGCAGGAAGGCTGTTTATTCGCTCCCGCTCTTTTCTCTCCTTTACCGGGATAAGAAGTAGTTCACGCATTCTGACCTCCTTGTGGCTTGACCAAATCAAATACTGTGAAAGAGTTAAATGTACAATTTTCAAAACGGCTAGCAATATTGCCAAGACAATCTTGCAATATCTGGCTTGCAATATGCAATGAAGTCCTCGCCTCAAGAGCACGTATGGCAGAATAATAACAACAGTCTTTGCTCAAAAGTGGAGTTAAGTCGCCATTTCCAGGTTACATTTCGAGATTTGGGATGCAGCGCTGATCGAGTGTGGCAAAGGACAGATCGATCCAGATTGGTGGAGTCTCTCCACATCAATATCAGTTTGTGAAAGCTTCTCTGGATACAAAGTTTGAATGCAGAAATACCCAAAGTTGTCACAGTCATCAGCAGAGATAGCACTAAAAGTCGAGCAAAAGTCCTCGCTGAAAAATCTCACAAAGCAAGAGATTCTGTCCTTGCAGCAGCAGGAGTGCACGCTGAGGGACAGTACGCTTGACTGGTGAGACTAGTGTTGTCCTTGTGACTAAGTCTCAGTACCTGTGTTTAAACTGAGCTTGACTGTGTTCCCTGTGTGAGCTGCAGTCTCTACTAGTACTGCCTTGCCTGATCCAGCTTTATTTTTAGCATGTGAACTTGGCTTACAGTTCTCCTAGTTAGAAAAGGTTTTCCTGCTCTACCCTCATGCCACCGTCTCTCTTTAAAGTTCAAATTTAACTTGAGAAGGACATTGGTGCTGCATAATTATGAGACCATTTACATACTTTAGTGTTGAGAGAATGAACCTTTCAGTTAACACATTTAATAACAAAATTAGCTCGTCCTGGAAATAAATATACTAAGGCCTTCTGACGGGAAGAACCTGGAATAAATGCATCTTTAGCTAGACAGAAACATAGAATTCCATGTTGATGCTGTCAGCTGTGGAGATCATATGAGATGTAGAAAGATTAGGAATCTTTATTAATTATACTTCGTTACTATGCTTAAGTATTGTTTTAATGAATTTGTACTTTGCTCTGGGAAAATGTATTTCTGTTATCACTTAAAATGATAAAAAACTGGCTACATATTTTACAGCATATATGCATTTTGATTTTAATTAGCTATAAAATTCATGCTTGGGTCACAGCTGTTGACCTAAAGAAATATTTTTTAAAGTTGTATTTATAACCACCAATTTGTCAGTCAAATGTTAGCATACTATACAATCTGACACTGATTAATTTCATTTATAATATAGGTTTTGGTATAACTAATGTGGCCCAGAGATTTACACAGAAAATACATTTGGATTTTATTAATATTTCCTTTTTTTAATAACTTTGCATACTTGAATAAAGACTGTTTTAATTTAATGTGAATCATAAACAATACTTAAATATGTAATACATAAAAACTGTTTTACTTAAAGTTTAGTTTCGCTCAAGGTCTGTTTATTTATTTAGGTAGATACTATGGACTTCAGATTGTATATGAGTTTGACATGGTACACATACTTTAATTTTAGGGATAGTTCAGCCCCCCCAAAAAGAAACAAAGATTGATTGATTGATTGATCCAAATAATTAAACCCCTGGGATGCCATGTTGTTTTGGTCTGCATTGATTTCAATATCTACTTTTCTTTTCAACAGAAGAAAGATACGGGACATACACATACACAGTAATACGGGTTTGGAACAACATATGGGTAAGTAAATGAATTTTCATTTTTGGATGAACTATCAATTTAAAACGTCCACAAATTTGAGTATTTCCACTTTGCCATTCACAAATTTAGATGGTAAAATGCTGAAAGTCTCGAGGTCAAAGCCTTGAGTACAAGCACAGAATCCCTCAAGTCACTTTAGAAGCTGGAAAACACCCTGGAAGACCACCACTGCAATTTGACACGGCAAGGACACAGTATCTGCAGTAAGTTTCCACATTTAACTAAGACTCCGGGCAGGGGGACAGCTGCCCTCTCAAACCTCTCCAGGCAATGAGAGAACTCAGAACACTGCAGTTGTCCGCATAAGAAGAACATGCCACATAGTGACATGGCTGTTTCTGCCAAGGTCGACAGTCATTTGGAAAGAAGAGAGTATTCCGGTACATTGCCCAATCTATATCAGCAAAAACATGTAAAACAACTGGTTTTAGTATTTTAGGAATAACCAGAACTAATTCTTGATTCCTAGCCCATCATAAGTGGCTTTCACACTGGAGGAACATTTTCATAGCTCCTATAGCTATTGGCAGAAGTACCCGCTTTTTGTCATGTTCTGGGAACGGGGAATGATTTTAGTTAAAGGAATGCCTTTTGGAGAGACTAAATTAGCTCCTACTTTAGAGTAGGGGCTAACCCAGCACAGCAGGAACTACCAGTGACATAAGGGGCTTTCGCACCAGGTAGTTATAGGAACCTGTCACCAGGGCAGTCCCCTGAGAACTACATGTTCCCCTGGGAAATGTTTTCCTGGTTGCATTCGTACCGCCAATATGAACTCTGAAGTTACAAAGTGGCCATCAGCAACATCATTTAACAACACAGCATTCAACAACTGGAGGACGGTATAGTGCCTGGACTGCAGTGTCAGTCCATCTACAGCTGTATTCCGCGTTCATGAAGTTAGTTCATGGAGTAAGTATATGTAAACTGTGTGTTTACACTTTTTATTTTTTTATTTTTTTTAAATGGCGAGTGTTGGTGTTTCATATGATATGCGTTCGGACAATTAATGTACATTTATGTCAATTATATTTCCTACTGTGCTTGGTCAGACCCTACTTTGAAGTAGGAGCTAATTTAGTCCCCCCAAAAGGTGTTCCAATAACTAAAATCATTCCCAGTTCCTGTGGTACGAACACGGCAAAAAGTGGGAACTTCTGTCAATAGTTATAGGAACTATAAAAATGTTCCTCTAATGTTCCTCAAATAACGTTGCGGTCAGCCAGCTTAAGTCACTTTAGAATTCATACTGGAGGTACGAATGCACCCAGAAAATGGCCCTGGGGAAAATTCAGTTCCCCTTCAGGAACTCGAGCTGCGTCAAAATGCTTTGGGAACGCCCCTGTGTGTCCACGCTCTCAATCACATGTGAAATCAGTCCAATGGAATGGCGAAACGTCACAGGCGGGGTGACGTAGAGACCAGAGAGCTTAAAAGTGCATCCGAAACAAGCAGCGTTAGCTTCTGTGTTTTCAGCAAGCGCTCTGTGTGAAACGTGTCAGTCTTATTTACTGTTGTTTGTATTGTCAGTGCACAATCACTTCTATATGGCGAGCTAAACAGACAGCACTTTAGATCGTGTGTTATTCTCTGCCCGTGCTAAACATTATGGGTGTGAATGCACGCGATCGTTGTGTTGTTGTTTGGGAGCGGAGCACGCACAGTCAGCTCTCGAGGGGGCTGATTGTGCATCGTGCTCCCACCGCAAACGCTCCGCTCCCGCCGGGCGCACTTTGAGGAGTGTGTATGTGTTTCAGCCTCTACGGTTACTGTCCCGCTGTTGCTGAGGCACAGCGGCGATTGGGATCGCGGGGATCGCATATGAATCTAGCGCTCTCTCTCTCGAGGTTTGGAAGCTCGCGCTGTGGTCTCTTCCCTCTTTGAGTGAGAGCTTTATGCTGCAGCTATCTTCCTCCGAGGAGGTTGATGTTATCAATGATGTATATGAGATTGACCGCAAACGCTCCGCTCCCGCCGGGCGCACTTTGGGGAGTGTGTATGTGTTTCAGCCTCTACGGTTACTGTCCCGCTGTTGCTGAGGCACAGCGGCGATTGGGATCGCGGGGATCGCATATGAATCTAGCGCTCTCTCTCTCGAGGTTTGGAAGCCCGCGCTGTGGTCTCTTCCCTCTTTGAGTGAGAGCTTTATGCTGCAGCTATCTTCCTCCGAGGAGGTTGATGTTATCAATGATGTATATGAGATTGAGGACTCGCCATCTCAATCTTTTGCATATGAAAAGCACTCTGCATTTTAGTTCGCTCGTTTCTCCCTGCCCTCGCAATAATTATTAATTGTAACCCCTCAAGTGTTTGAGCTCCATAAGTGGGCAGAGGGGAGTGGGCTGGATTTCACATAAGCTGTTGACAGGTGATATGTTAGGTGTGAGCTCTGAGAAGAGCAACTGATGACTGACGTCACATGGTCGACTAGAGTGATTTTCCACTGCCCTAGCTGAGAGCATGAGTTACAGTGTGTTATGAAAGCCCATATGTACTTCATGGGACAGTAAACAAGTCCAAGATACTGGCTGAGAGGCTCTGATAAGACAATCTGAAAAGGCCAGAACCGGTTTACAGTACTTGGGTCTCAAAACCTCTGGTGGAAGAAAACATTTGATGTAGACTGCATTCCAAACCTAGTGAGCAGCCTTGCAGTCTACTGCTTAGGGCAGCATCCTAACTTAAATGGATTTGACTGAGTTGGTACACAATACACTGGCAACCTTGGGTGTCAAGCAAATGATTTCAATTGAGTTTGGGATTTGCAGGTTTCTAAGCTAATGACAGTACTGTAATAAGCCAATAAATAAATATATAAATCAGTAATAAATTAATTAATTTGAAGTAAACTGCCATTTTAACTATATTAATTAATTGAACAAATTTGCATTTATTAATGATTATATTGTTTTAAATATTTAATGATTAATTAAATAATCTTAGTGATACTTTTCAGTACTAAATATATTTATCAATCATGTCTCTTTAGAAGACTTGGATTAAACTGCTCAGTTCATATGGATACATGAAATTATTAATTACATTAATTGTTGGACAAAAAATTTAATAAAAATATTGTAATTTTAAATGTAACCAATTGTAATTGTATTTTTAAAAAGCCACTCATAACAATATTAGGCAAAACTGCCAATTTTTTATAATCTGAATTAATTAAATTCATTTATTATTTAAATGCTGTATTGTTTTCATTATTATTAATTACACGATTTATTAATTAAATATATATATATATATATATATAAAAACACATATATACTTTAGTACTATTAAAATATTTGATATATTGAGTACTATTTTAGTTGATATTCATCTCAAAATTACTCAAAATTATCATCTTAACAAATTAGCTCACTTCATGCACCACCTTTCATTGTGAGGAGTCTTTTTTCCACAGATGTCCTCACAATGCATCATGGGCAGAGCTGGGAAGATTACTTACAAACTGTAATCCGTTTCTGATTCCAAATTAAATGACACAAATTGTGGTTAGTAATGTAATCCATTACGTTATACATTTTAGGTAATATAATCAGACACATTTTTGATTACTTTTAGATTACTTTTGACCTAACTCGTTAATATCGAATTGATTTAAATACTATAATCTTGTACCATATTGATTTAAAAATACAAAGAGTAAGAAAATATATTCCATTTGTTGTAATTAACAACATAAAGTGCAATAAACATTACATTAAGTCAAGGTTTCCCAAACTGAGGTCCATAAATTAACTGCAGAGGGATTGTGACTTTAAGGAAAAGCTAATAATTAATTAAATCATAAAAATGTAACATTAAAATAAAACACTTGCTAAAAAAAGAAATATTTTATTTGTTTATCTGCATGCCATAAATAACCTATATACGTCAATATTTGACGTCAATTTGACGTTGACTTAACATTGGATTTTGGTTACACAACCTAAAAACAACAAAATATCAACGTCGGTATTGGACATCAATTTAACATTGACATTAGATGTTGAATTTACATTGAATTTTGGTCAACCAAAATGTAACCAAATATCAACGTCTTATGACGTTGTGTGCCTGCTGGGAAGGATGTGGGGATACTGTCTTAGAATTAGCCAAAAGAAGGCAGCACTTAAACTAAAAACTGTCTACTTTGAGGCAAGAACTATAGTAAAAGAAGATATTTGGACCTAAAAGAAGATATTTTGAAAGTCCAAACAACATTGGACCCAACTGACTTCATTGTATGGACAAAAACATAGAGACTTGCAGAACTTTTGTGATTTGCAGAAGTAAGAAAGTTTTACAGGTTTGGAACAATATCTTTAAAATACTGCCTATCTAGCATGAAGCCCAGAGTTTTCAGGAGGAATGTTCTAAACCTTGACTTTGAGGCCTCCAGTCTCTGGTAAAATGCTGAAAAGCAGTCACATCCCTCCATGCAGAAGTGACAGCCTTTCAACATATCCACTTCTGCTGTTACAGCTGTGAAAATAAGCCCTAAGTCCAAACTCTAGTCGGACCGCGGGCAGTTTCCTCAGGGGTCAGTGGTTAGCTAAGAACGGCTGGGTGCTGGGCTTTGACCTCATACCCAACAAAGAAAAGATCCTTTTGTGATTTGCAGAAGTAAGAAAGTTTTACAGGTTTGGAACAATATCTTTAAAATACTGCCTATCTAGCATGAAGCCCAGAGTTTTCAGGAGGAATGTTCTAAACCTTGACTTTGAGGCCTCCAGTCTCTGGTAAAATGCTGAAAAGCAGTCACATTCCTCCATGCAGAAGTGACAGCCTTTCAACATATCCACTTCTGCTGTTACAGCTGTGAAAATAAGCCCTAAGTCCGAACTCTAGTCGGACCACGGGCAGTTTCCTCAGGGGTCAGTGGTTAGCTAAGAACGGCTGGGTGCTGGGCTTTGACCTCATACCCAACAAAGAAAAGATCGATGAAATGACAGGAAGCAGCGTGCTGCGGGCGGCCTGCCCAGGTGTTCTCCACAATGCAGCATTTGACTGCATTACGTCCCCTTAACTTCAGACGACCTCTTTAAGTCTAGGTCAGCTTTTGTTGACTTGGTACTTGTCACATTATGTTTTAACTCATTTAAGTTTGCACGTGTCTTACGTGACCTATTTGACCACAGTGTGACTTTAAACAATGATTCACAGGCCTTGTAAAATGTCCAGCACAGATCTTTCTAGAGCAAATAACAAAATGTAATTTAATGGCTGTCAAGCATGACAGAAGCAAGCTAAATCCAGTGCATGCGTGTGACCATTTCACATATGTGTGAAATCTGACACGCTGTAAAACCATCAATATAAACAACACTTTTTTTTCTTTCTTTTTTTACATGCTATAACATCTTTTTAGGCATTGATACTAAAATGTAAACTGTATAGAGATTGATATATTTATATTCAATATTGATTTTATTATTCTTAAAATAAAATTCATCAAATCATATTGAATACATTTCTGTTTGATCTACTTGTGCACATACTGTATGTAATGACACAATTTAATGTTTTTTTATTTTTATTTGACTTCTATCTTGATTTTTACTTTATCTTAAGTTTTATTTTGTTTATATATTTTTAGATTTAAATGATCAAATTGTGTTGCTTGTTATAGGTTGCTGACTGGAATGAGCCATACATAATTTAATTTGGTACACAGGCAATAATCTACAAATCTGATTAATTTGATACATTAATCTGAATGGTATTGTCAAAACAAACAAGAAAGTCAATTGAACTCTAGGTGCTACAATCAAATAATACATTAACGATTTTGCAAATGGTTGGTCCAATGCAGTTCAGTTCATTTTAATATAATTCACTGTCTGATTGTATGGCTTGCCTCATAACATAAAATGTCAAATTTGACTCCAGAAGTAAAAAGCCAAATTTGAGAACCACGGATGCAACAACCATTAGCGGTTGGGTCATGTATCATTGGTATAACGGCCTTACATGGGGTTTGTTTCTTTGTCTGTTTTTAGATCTATGTGCGAGGTCTCAGTCGCATGGATCCTAACAGCGGTACTGACCTTGCACCAATCTCAGCTTTGTTCCTTCAACACTCTCTTCTGATGCCACAGATAACAACTGTCATTATGACAGACGGATGGCCTTTCTCCAAACTACAGCAGGACAGTAATAACACATGAGCACCGACTGACAAGGTCTGGCTTGCATAATTATTACACTAGTTAATTAGAGATAATAATTATTATGTAATAATTCTCAATATGAGGTAATTCAATTCTTGCCAATTTGCTTTGCCGTCAGGCTCGGGAAGTAAAAGTCCCATAGTGAAATTTTTCTAATGTAAAATAATAGAAATACAGAAAGGTGTTGTCTTTAAGAGCTGGTTTGTTTGGTCCAAGGGCTCAAGATTTGAAGATTTGAGGACTGAAAAATGTATGATGAAAACAAATGGGAACATCTGTTCCACAACCCAAGGTCCCAGATCTCAAAGTCAATGTTTTTAAAGTAAAGGCCTGTGAAGCTACGTGCTCAGAAAATAACATGCAAAACATACATATTGACGGATGTGGAATTCATAGTCAATGATACAGAATACAACTGAACTTCTGGAGGATGGAAGTAACTGAGCTGTCAAATGGGTTGTGCGTGAGAGTGAAAGGCCAGGAGCAAAAATAAACACCTTACATAAGAGTCTGGCAAGATTGTGTTTCTTGAGTTAAAGAATTCCATAGTGTATGTCTGCACAAATATTACTAGATGATGCAAGTAAATACAGTAAACAGATGACATCTTTTATATGTGTAGTGTGTATTGAATAAAAAGGTTGCATGGCTGTAAACTATATGAAAAGTGTTATGGTGAAATTGTGCATGATTTGTTAAAGAAGGTCTGAAAAACCAAGTGTGTGTGTGTTTTTTTTTTACTAAAGAGTATTTTTTACTAATACTCAAATCTTATTTTAATTTTAAAAACATAATTTCAGTTATGAGAAAAAAATGCTACTGGCTTGTCTCCTGAGCCCAGAAGAGGGCACAGTGAGGAAATATTAACCAATTCAAGCACACCATTAGCAACAAACAAAAAATGCACCGCTCACGAGTGAGACACAAACACAACAATCAAAGACGTCCATCTAGTGCATGTTTAGATAGAAAAGCAGTGCAGTAAAATGCAAAAACGCATTCTTTGTGAGCAAGCCTCAAGTTGTTTTAGCTTAACCAAGATCTTAACCAAGATTTTCTGGTCTAAGCATTGGTCTAGCCTGGACCACATGAAAAGTACCCCTCTAAAACCAGCCAAAACCAGGCTGAGTGACCAACAAACCGGCTGGTTTTTAAGATACTTATTGACTGTAATGTCTGTATTGCAATTAGCTACTTTTCTTGAATAAATCTTGTCTTGGTCTTGAAAAAATCTGATGAAATCACTCCTTACATGTCTCTATTACAGCCCGGGCTGGTCAGTAGCCAATCACCATTCAGTAATATGTGTTACATAATCAGCTGTGCGATACACTTTGAAGGGTTTCCTCTGCTCCTCCATATAGGCTGTTAATGTCAGGCGATTCCCAAGAAAAACAACATGCTAGTAAGAGGGACAGGAGAAAACTGTCCACTGCAAGTCCAGCCCAAAGACAGTCAACATGCATGAAGTGTGCTCGTGGTGTAGTCAAGAAAGAGAAATGAAGGTAAACCCTAAGCGTTTGTGGACTGATGGCATAAGGCCAATAGGAAATGTGTCTGCCCTATTGCGGAGGACAGAACATAGTGTCCTCATTTTTCTGCTACGACATAGTGTGAAATGACATCTGCCTTATCTGTGTGCTCAGCACAGCCAGCGCAGCCAAAGCAATGTGGAGCAACGTTTGGGGTAACCTCAGATCAGACTGTTAAACTTTTTGGCAGACGTGGTGCCAAGTCTGTGAGTCCAAGTCTGAAGCCCTCCATATCACAAGTCAAGTCTGTAATGGTTTTCTACATGCAGCAGGCTAGATTTATAAATATCATAGTGTTCAAAGAATGGGATTTTTTTTTTTCAAAAACACAGTAATACTTAAAAACTGTAATATTGTGAAATATGATTGAAATATTAGTAGAATGGAATATATTATTATTATTAGTAGTAGTAGCAGTAGTAGTAAGAGCCTGCAAATTATTATATAATTATAATTAGTATCTAATTATTTATAATGTTAAACAAATATAAGTACTGTAGATAATAATTATAACAATAATTGTCAATATCATTGTTAATAATAATAATTATTAGTAGTAATAGTAGTAGTAGTAGTAGTAAATTATAATACAAATTATAAGTATTAGCAATTCAAAATATAAATATCGTAAATTGCAACAAATATCGTACATAATTATTATAATAACAATTATCATTATCTGTATTATTATCTAAATAGCTAATAATGCTATTCAAATGCAAGTATTGCAAATAATAATAATAATAATATGTACTTGTATTGTAATATTTGTAATGCTAATTCAATAATAATAATTGTTATTATTATTATTATTTCTACCAAACATAATTTTGTACAATGTTAAACAAGTATAAGTACTGTAAATAATAACAACTATTGTACATAATAATTCTAACAATAATGTTTTTAATAATAACAATATTAATAATAATTATTATTAAATAATACAAATATTACATTGTAATATTAACACTGTTAAACAAATATACATATGGTAAATTATAAGTATTGTAAATAATAACTATAATATTATTATTATTATTAAGTGTTGCAATTATTATAAATTGTATTATCATTATTATTAAACATTACAACACTCATAATAACATTGAATAATAGTATCTGCTCTGCACTACCAAGCCCTACCAAATTCAAGACAAAAATCACTGTTTCTAAAATGTCAAAAAGTACAAATGACAAAAAGGGAACAATCTACATATATGAAACACACACTGAGCCAAAGACCAGTATCCAAGTAACTAATGAATGTACCGTAATTCTCTTGGGTGACAGAGGTTGTTTATACACTTGCTATTGTGAGCAGAGTGCATTGCATTAACACAACTTCAGACCTCTATGAGTATAGCACGCCAGCTCCTCCACAAACCTGACGCTCTAATGAGAACAGAGGTGCTGAATACACACGCTGAACAGCCGTCATGGCAACAAGACCATCGTACAGTACATGTGTACTCCAGAAGAACAATGGCTATGTTTGCAGACAGTTAGAGACGCTGGTGTCACTGCGGGTGCTGCACTGTGCCATCCTTCCTTGACTGACCGCTGGCTTGGATTTCAACATCAGAGCACTGCCTGATGCCAGAGTTTGGGGAAACACACCTGAGCCCCATCTCTAACACTATGCTAAAGAAATGCTGTGATTTGACCTGCGTGATGGGTCACACTTCCAGCTGTGCTGGACCAACAGCAGAATATGGCTTTATCCTGTCAGCTGGAAACTGTTCATTCATTTTGGTCACTTAAAGCAGCACTATGTAACTTTTGGCGCTCTAGCGGTTAATAAACAGAACTGCACACATCCCGTGGAAGAACATTCCAACCGGAGCTACTTCTCTAAGTTTATATCTATGGCGATTCACGCAGGTATGTGTTACTCCGCAGCGGTGATGACCCAACCAGGCTACAATAGTCCAAATATAAGTAGGCTACTTATTATAAGTGTACCGTAGTGATTCAGAATAACACAAAAACGCGGTTTGGAAGATGAATTCATGATGTACTCGCTCATTATATACATTTTGCAAATTTTGAACACAGAAAGGACCTATAGATGGACATGACAAATTATTCAGTGCACTGTTAAAAAAATTACAACAATTTTAATAGTAAAAGACTGTAAAAATGTTACAGAAAGAACAATACGTTTCCATACTATAAATGGTGAATAACTGTGATTACATTTAATGTGCCTTTACCGTAAAATACTGGTAAATTTACGGTTTTTGGAATTGAAAAAGAAGATCAAGAATCTTGATTGAGTGAAGATCACTCAATCTAGAGTGAAAAAAACGTAAATATATATATATTTTCCTTTTTGTGTTTGTGTGTATGAGTGTGTGTGTTTTATGATGACTTTAAAGTGGACTGTTTAGTTGTTATAGTGTGTCAAATAACACAATTACAAAAATTGTACTGTGTAATAAAAGTACATATAAATATATACAAATAAAAATGTAGTAATAATTAAAATTTTATTTTACACTACAAGTTCAAATACTAATATTTATGTGTTTATTAATTTAAACATTCAAACCTTCAAGCATTAATCATCAAATCCTCAAGCTTTTATTTTGGCAGAATTCTACTGAAATGCTGTAAACATCTGTCCACAATAATATTAGAAACTATGAAAGCGTGTAAAAAATTAAAAAAATAAACCTAGTGCACATCGTGTTCTCAAATTCCCATTAAACTCATAACACATGCACATATGGAGTTTTCTGGAGATTGTTTTTTTTAGCTCAACAACAATATGCAGCTACAGTATATAATTGTATGCATATTGAAACCACCCCCTCATATCATGCAAGTTAATTATATTGTTCAGTTCACTGTACATGGTATTTCATAGACAAAGGGTGTAGTGGGTGCACACACCTTATAAAAATATAATACTAATTAATCATGATCAGATATGAGACACTGCATGGACTGTTGAGCAGTGTTGATAGTCCACAGTAACTTAAAAACAATTATAGAACTGAAATCAAATTGTATTCTACAAATGACAAAATATTCTAAAATGCCTACAATGTTTACCACTGGACATTGTACATGTAGGTATGGCCACATGAGGGCGCTCTTAAATCACTCACTGTGTGTGCAGACTCCATGCTTTTTGATAATAACAATATCTCATCAGCCAAACTGCATACAAAACGTCTGCTAAGACTTAAGACCTAACAAAGCTATGGCTGAAGATTACAAACAAGAAGCATTAAGCACAGCATTGAGGACAGACAGACAGACAGACAGACAGACAGACAGACAGACAGATAGATAGACAGACAGATAGATTTTAAATGCAACTGGAATTTAAAATGTTGAGAAAGCTCAACATGTCTGCAGATATGGTGAAAACTATAAAGTTGGTCAGCTGAGATAATTATAGCCACAAGGAGGTCAGAGCCACTGCCAGACATGCAAATCAAATGAAAAACACAGACCAATTCATTTCTGCCTTGTGGACCTTCATCATACGCCACATGTTCGAACTCATTACAGAAGAGATTAATTCATATTGCAAAGGTGCTATTAACAAAGGGAGCGTGTTTGTGTATGTAGTTTGTACGTGTAAAATACTTTTTTTTTACTTGATAGTGCATTCAGAAAGTATAGTCAGACCTCTTTGTTTTTTTCATATTATTTTATGTTGCAGCCTTCTGCTTGCACTTTTTCACATCAATCTACACTCCATACCATAACATGACAAGCAAAAAGCACACTCCAGTCAAAGTGTAGTAAAAATCTTACAGACAATCCAGAGAAATGGGATGAATCTGAGCTCATTTTTAAAGGGGTATTTTTTTCTAGGCTTGATTGTGCTTATGGGGTGCAGTCTAACATGTGTTAATGCTTAAAAAAACATTATTTTTCATTTACATTTGCATTTATTCATTTAGAAGACACTTTTATCCAAAGCGACTTACAATTGAGGAGTACAATAAGCGATTCGTCATAAAGAAGCAAATAAATGCAGGAAGTGCTTGCTATACAAAGTTTCAGGCATTGTTCAGATTAGTACAAACTAGCCATGGAGAGATTAAGGGAAGAGAAAGCAACGTTTTTGTATTTTTTTTTCACATCATTTATCTTTATTCTGCACTGCTCTGTCCTTTCTCTTATGAATGCTCTGATGATTTCCTGGTTTTATGAAGCCCCTCTCTCAGAAATACGCAATGGGCTCAGTTAGCTGGCCCAGTGTGTTGTGATTGGCTAAACCACCTCTAGTGCGCGTGCAGAAACATTACGCCCCTCACCTCAGAGGCATGTGCTCTGGTTGTATTGTAAACAGTGGCGTCGTCAATATTGCTTATCAATTTGAGCCCGATTGAGAATATGAGAGCATGGCAACAACTCTTCCTCTTTATCTAAAGCAGCGCAATATGGCCCCGCCCCTTTTGTTGCATGTTCCCGGGGGTAGGGTTTATGTAAATTTCAGGGTTTGTGATGTCACCTCCCCGGGAAGTAACTCGTTGTAGTCCATACGAGCCGTAATTGTAGGCATTAAACTGCCGTCATTTTAAAAGACAATATCTCCGCTTGCATTGAACTTTCAGCGTCGTAACTTTGCAGATATTGTTTATGCTCAAACAGCAACATTACACACTAAGTAAGGTTAAAAAAGTGAAATCACAATCAACCACCCCTTTAAGTGTAATAGCATGGCACATATGTCAGTGTGATGTTTCAATGTTTTCTTTTTAATAAATGTAGGGTATGATTGTAGGGTATGAAAAAAAATAATAATAAAGCATTTTACCAGAAGTCAGCAAGATAAAAGGTGAAAAACTGAATACTTTTTGATTGCACTGTACTTGATTGAATCATACTGAATTATAATTTAATGTACAGAGCTCCATATAGTCTGATAACATGATCAGAAAATGTTGAGTATCAGACTTACTTTGCTTTGGCGCCAGCATCATCATAGCCTTTGTTCGAGACATCGTCCAGACCTCCAATCAAGTGTTTAAAGGACCTGCGAATGCGAACAGAAAAATTGATTACTTTCATCCGTTCTATTTATAAATGCCCTCCAATGTAAAGGAAGTAAAGGTTCTGGGTGGATACTGGGTCGATTCAAAATGGATTTGTCTTCATGATTTAATCAGAAATTCATACTGACCTAGTTTTATGAATGAGGCCTAACGAGCACTATTAAAAAGAAAAAGGTCTACACTAATTTTCCACTATTTTTTCTTAATTTTCCATACAGCCTTTTGTGGGCTGATACAATTGTTCAATTAATAGTTCTGGCCACTTGCATATTATCATGAACTATTTCAGATTAGCTTGCCCCTGATCATGAGCCACAATAGTTCAAAGCAAAAAATGATATGCAAGTCAGAGAAAAGACTAAATTAAGGTAGTGTAATAAATGAGCACTTGCATCATCAGATTAGCAACAGCACAAAATAAAATTAGGGGAAAGATGTTGGAAAGTTTCTAATTAAAAAATAATGTTGATTTATGTAATTTTCAATACTTTATATACTAATGCACTATAGGTCTGCAAACCATCTAAGGTTTAGAAATGTCATCTTTGCAAGTTTGCACTGAAGTGTAATTTTAATAAAAAAATGTTAGACTGACACCAAGTTGAAACAACATGTGCCATTTCAGGAACCATTTGTATTGAATAATGTAATAAACAGACAATTATCATTTAGGAACAAACAATCTGACTACAAGCTGTGTAGATCTATGATCTGCACAGGACAGAGTCAATCACAACACAGTGCATCCCAAATGCTTTTCATCCCATTAAACTTCCAGCCGTTCATCATCATTTGAAGGAAAGACATCTGTGGCTTTCTCTCTCCCATCTGTTTAGAACACATAGAACATTTTGTTCTGCTTCTAGAATAAGACAAGGATTTGGCTTGCAAAACCTGAAGATCTGGGTCTGGGACATGGAAGAGTAGAAGAATAAAATGTCTACATGAAAGGCACTTCAATAGCAGCATAAATAAATAATGAGGGACATAGTAAAAAGGGATATATAATATATATACAGTGGGTACGGAAAGTATTCAGACCCCCTTAAATTTTTCACTCTTTGTTATATTGCAGCCATTTGCTAAAATCATTTAAGTTAATTTTTTTCCTCATTAATGTACACACAGCACCCCATATTGACAGAAAAACACAGAATTGTTGACATTTTTGCAGATTTATTAAAAAAGAAAAACTGAAATATCACATGGTCCTAAGTATTCAGACCCTTTGCTGTGACACTCAAATATTTAACTCAGGTGCTGTCCATTTCTTCCGATCATCCTTGAGATGGTTCTACACCCTCATTTGAGTCCAGCTGTGTTTGATTATACTGACTGGACTTGATTAGGAAAGCCACACACCTATCTATATAAGACCTTACAGCTCACAGTGCAAGTCTCAAAGTGTATGAGTTTTTACTTGAACTAAAATGTATTTTCTTCCCTAATGTCCCTCTTTTTTTATTTAACAGTTTATTCAATATACACTGAGTCAGTAAGGGAGGAGTCAATAGGATTCAACACTGTACTATGTTAATAGTTTTGTGATATTCAGAGAAAATATATCTCCTTCACTCTGAAAAAAAGAAAGGTTCTTTACTGGCATCTGTGGTTCAATGAAGAACCTTTATAATTTCCACTGGACCATAAAGGCTCTTTGTAAAACATGTCTTCAGATTATTAAAATGGTCATAACACTAATAAAAATGGTTATTTGGGGAACCAAAAATTGCTTTTGCATGGCAAAGATGTGGCTCAGAGGTTCAGTTTGGAGTCCAAGTTGAGTCAAGTCTTTACGGGTTTAAGTCAAGTCTCAAGTACATTTTTTGTAGTTTAACTGTGATTTTAAGTCTGACACTTCTTCATGTTTCCATCTCTGTCACCAATCTATTCATTCATCATTAGCATATAAATAGTTGAGTTGCTTTAAAAATGACAGTGTCCTAATCCGGCCTGATGTGATAAATCAACAAGAAAGATACATTGAGTATTTATCCTATAATCTACTTACTTTTCCTCAAATTTCATGTAGATTTCATTTGATATATTCAATCTAGAGTCCATTTTTAAATAGAATTGTTTTGCATGCATTAAGAAAGTAAATGGGTCAATGGGTATATGGGTCAATTTTATTTTCATGTTGATTTGAAACTCCTGCCTTCATCTAATGTCATGTCATAGCTTGCCAGTGGTTGAAATATGTCATCCCTTACTGCAAAACATAAAAAGAGCGTTTATTTTTTTTATTAAATCAGATAAATATTTTATGTTGCTACAGGATAAGAGATGAGAGGGTTCATTACAACAGCGGCTGTGCTTCAGGATGTGACTCATCCACCAGAGAATTCTCACATTATCTCATATTTTTATTAGAACTCTGAAGGAACATCGAAACTAAAAGGGGAACAATCATTTTTACGGTTACAAGCTGAAATGTAGGATTAACTGAAAGCTTTAAATTGTAATAGCATCATGTTACCATGATTTATCCAGTCTTTTGAGTTTTGGCAGCTGAGGTCAGGCAGGACAGCGGTAACCCGAGCCATAATAATGATTTGATGGACATTTCAAGTGTGAATGATTTTATATCACTGCACTGCTGACCCATTTAATGATGTATTCTTAGCACAGTCCCAAGTGAAGCCCCAGAATTAGTAGCAGAAATGTTCTGGGGGTGTGAACCCAAAGTCAATCATGCTTACATTTCTGTCATTAAAATACTACTTCACTGAGATATACGCTGTTTCAAAGGTCATTCAGTTCTTTGACTCGGCTCTTAAAGGTGAAGTCTGTAATTTCTGCTTCACTAGCAGAACCAAACATAACTGCAAAAATACTGCTTTAATGCACAACAAGTTAATGGGTCCATGAAAAATGAGAGAGTCTAAAATTTATCGGAAAAACCCTATCATAAATCTAGTTTTAAAATAAAATATTAAAACTCATGTTGATTTCATATGACTTTAAAATATATATATTTTCAACAAAAAGCTTTAAATTAATTTAGTGTATTTATTTATTTAATAAGCTTTAATATTAAACAAAACGCTTTACAAAGACCCCAACAATGTCAAATGGTGTAACCATCAATTATAATATGTGACCCTGGACCACAAAACCAGTCATAAGTGTGCTACTATTTGTAGCAATAGCCAACAATATATTGTACGGGTCAAAATGATCAATGTTTTCTTTTATGCCAAAAATCATTAGGATATTAAGTAAAGATCATGTTCCATGAAGATATTTTGTAAATTACCTAGCACAAATATATCAATACTTAACTTTTGATTAGTAATATGCATTGCTAAGAACTTCCTTTAGACAACTTTAAATACAATTTTCTCACTAGTTTGATTTTTTTGCACCCTCAGATTCCAGATTTTCAAATAGTGTGGGGCAAAAAAGTATTTAGTCAGCCACCAATTGTGCAAGTTCTCCCACTTAAAAAGATGAGAGAGGCCTGTAATTTTCCTTTAGACAACTTTAAATACAATTTTCTCACTAGTTTGATTTTTTTGCACCCTCAGATTCCAGATTTTCAAATACAGTGGGGCAAAAAAGTATTTAGTCAGCCACCAATTGTGCAAGTTCTCCCACTTAAAAAGATGAGAGAGGCCTGTAATTTTCATCATAGGTATACCTCAACTATGAGAGACAAAATGAGAAAAAAAATCCAGAAAATCACATTGTAGGATTTTTAAAGAATTTATTTGCAAATTATTAGAGGTCGACCGATGTATTGGTTTTGCTGATTAATCGGCACCGATAGTTGATTGGTGAAACTATCGGTTATCAGCAAAATTCCATGCCGATAGTTTTTCCTGGTTGTGTCCATTGCTGGAGTGGCTGAGAAGGTCCTCTTTATGCATAAAAGTCCCTATAGTCTTTGTTATACAGCACGAGAGCAGCCTAGAGGCGGAACTCACTGACAGCATGTGCAGTTTGTTTAGACAAGTGATACTGCTCGCTGCACAGAGCACTTCAGAGGTGGGTTTAAAACATCGACAATGAAACGGTGTTTGTACACAGTATACTGTAGGGAATGATTTATTGACTAGATTTTATTTTCTGTTCAGTATCTATTTGAAAAACTATCGGTTAATTAACCGGTATCGGCCAGTGTGGTCCAACCTAGGTATCGGTATCAGTAAAATCCAATATCGGTCGACCTCTAATATTACTGATAATATTTGTTTTACTAGTTTGATTTTTTTGCACCCTCAGATTCCAGATTTTCAAATAGTTGTATCTCTGCCAAATATTGTCCTATCCTAACAAACCATACATCAATGGAAAGCTTATTTATTATTATAAAAAAAAAACCTTATGACTGGTTTTGTGGTCCATGGTCACATATATAAAACATATTGTCCTTACATATTAAGTATGTCAGTGTACACGTTTTTAAAGCATAGCTTATTTTTTTTTTATACAAATGGTATTTATTTTACAAATATGAATTATTAACTCTTAAATATCAAGTGTTTTTGAAATATTGTAGCATATCATATTATAATGCATATAAAATATTTAAAAACTGCTTTAATGTTTTTAAAGAATAATATAATATAATATAATAATGCTTTTTTCTTTATTACAATTTCATTTTATGATGTTTTTCATGCCTAAAAGATATTATTACAATTATTTTAATTAAGAAATTAAAAACATGTATCACAAAAGTTGTTTATATGAATTACATTTTTTATGTATTTTCTAATAAATTATTAGAACAAATTAAAAAATGACCGTAACACTGAGTAATTGTTTGCCAAATGTATCCAGTTACAGTAGATATTTCTTTCCGCCAACGTAAATCTTTTCAAACAATAAAACAGAGTATGTGACCGGAACAAAATGACAGAATTTCCCCTTTCTGCTCAAAACGTGCTTTAACTTTTTTTCTTCTGAAATCCCTATGGATAAAATGAAAGGTACAAATACTTCCCCATCCCAAGCTGATAAATAGTGAGTCTTACTGTTGTGCTCTATTCCTACAGGAAATCAGCTGCATGAATCAGTGGTTAAAATCCCCACTGATCACAGGTCAGCTAGCATACAATTTAACAACAACAAGAGTCTTTTAATGAGCATTACCATAAACCCCTGACTGATGACAGGGCTGAGATAATGGGCGAATTCCTGCAGTGAGAGTGAAATACACTTTGCATGAGGGGTTGCTTATTATATCGCTTCCTCAGACCGAAGTAAAATCAAAGTCTCTAGAGTACGATGTCTACAGAGACGAGAGGAGGTCTACGAGTCCCGCTGTGCAGCGAGGCATTGTGCTCCGAGCAGCCTAGAGGCGGAACTCACTGACAGCATGTGCAGTTTGTTTAGACAAGTGATACTGCTCGCTGCACAGAGCACTTCAGAGGTGGGTTTAAAACATCGACAATGAAACGGTGTTTGTACACAGTATACTGTAGGGAATGATTTATTGACTAGATTTTATTTTCTGTTCAGTATCTATTTGAAAAACTATCGGTTAATTAACCGGTATCGGCCAGTGTGGTCCAACCTAGGTATCGGTATCAGTAAAATCCAATATCGGTCGACCTCTAATATTACTGATAATATTTGTTTTATATTTTTGAAGTGTCACATAATGTGATATTTAGCATTAAATAATCAAAATAAAATAATCAAATGAGATGGATATTTATTATATAAAACATTAATATAGCAAAAATAGCTATTATAAAAAAACACAGCTACTGCGATATAAAATCTTATACCATCATAATTACATTTTTCCTGACAGTCTGCTGTCTAAGGATGGCAAACGAGAAGAAATGGCTGCCTGAAGTTAACTGGCGTAAACTAGCATGAACTTGCCACAGTGAAAGTCGTATGAGGTCATTAGAAATTAGCAGAGGTAATTTAGTGAGCACACAGTGGAAAAGATGAAAGACTAATCAAATTTCACAGCATCAGTACACACATACACACACACACACACAAAACTCACTCTCTGTCGATGACGAGGCAGGTGACAGCTTCAGCGGCGATGACATTAGCCGTCCTGATGTCTTCTCTGCGGAGGCACAAAGAATACATGTCAATCATACACAGCCCTATAAAGTCTATAATGTATTTATCTTTGAATAATTACTGAATTGCAATATAATTTCATTAGAGGATAATAAGAAGGAAACATAGTGTCTCATAAATGAGTTTGTTTATATTTCCAGTCAAATACCTTAATTAAAAATACTGGCGGAAAAAAAAAAGCAGTTTTAAATTAAACTGGGAACTTTGGTTAAACAGCACATGCTCTCTTCAATATTTGAGCCAAGTGGGTATACTTGTGGATAATATATATATATATATATATATATATATATATATTTGATAACATTTATTTATTTTATTTCAGTCAGTTGTCAAGAAAACATTTCATTTTTATTTAGTTTAAAGGGGTCATATGATGCGATTTCAATTATTCATTTCTCTTTGGAGTGTTACAAGCTCTTGGAGCATAAAGAAGATCTGTAAAGTCGCAAAGACTAAAGTCTCAAATCCAAAGAGATATTCTTTATAAAAGTTAAGAGTCATATTATATTTTTATGAAAGGTTATAAATACAAACAGTTTTTCTTCAGAATAATGTGCACTGATTAATTATAATAATACCAACCATATTAAGAAAGTAAATAGTAATTTTTGATTTCATATTGTGTAAAATCCATTTATTTTGTTTATGAAAAGTCATTAAAAGACTTTTGTTTTGTAATAATGCACATCTTCTGACTGAAACACAGTCTCTGGATTGTAAATCTGTGTGTGTTGATGACAGTTCATTGAGCTCTCAGTAATCCCCCTCGTGACTGACGTCTCAATATGCCCAGCAATCATATGTCTGTCTGCATGTGTGTGTAAGTACAGAAGGGATTCTGTTTATGCAAGCGGACAGTCACAGACAGAATAAAGACGTCTTTATCTGGGCAGGAATTGAGGGAGACACAGAAAGGCAGCTGATATTCACCCCTTCTTTACTCTTCATGTACTCAGTGCTTGAAGGAATGAGAGAAACCAGCAATTCTCATACTTTTCAGGCCAAATACCTTCTTTAATCAAGTACCACTTTCAAAGTTCCCTCTAATCATTTTCAGAATTGAGCAAATCTCTTTGAGTGCAAGTTAAAGTACATTTTAAAACTTCTCCCTATAAATAGTATTTAAATCAATTAAATGAGAATATTAATAATAAATTAATAAATTTTAAATATAAAAATAGTAAATGGTATAAAGTACATTTAAATAGTAAAAAGTACATTTAAAAATATTTATATTTATTATTTATTTAGGTTTATCATGCAGGATGATACTATATATATATATATATATATATATATTAGAGGTCGACCGATGTATTGGTTTTGCTGATTAATCGGCACCGATAGTTGATTGGTGAAACTATCGGTTATCAGCAAAATTCCATGCCGATAGTTTTTCCTGGTTGTGTCCATTGCTGGAGTGGCTGAGAAGGTCCTCTTTATGCATAAAAGTCCCTATAGTCTTTGTTATACAGCACGAGAGCAGCCTAGAGGCGGAACTCACTGACAGCATGTGCAGTTTGTTTAGACAAGTGATACTGCTCGCTGCACAGAGCACTTCAGAGGTGGGTTTAAAACATCGACAATGAAACGGTGTTTGTACACAGTATACTGTAGGGAATGATTTATTGACTAGATTTTATTTTCTGTTCAGTATCTATTTGAAAAACTATCGGTTAATTAACCGGTATCGGCCAGTGTGGTCCAACCTAGGTATCGGTATCAGTAAAATCCAATATCGGTCGACCTCTAATATTACTGATAATATTTGTTTTATATTTTTGAAGTGTCACATAATGTGATATTTAGCATTAAATAATCAAAATAAAATAATCAAATGAGATGGTTATTTATTATATAAAACATTAATATAGCAAAAATAGCTATTATAAAAAAAAACACAGCTACTGCGATATAAAATCTTATACCATCATAATTTAATCCAAAAGTTTGCTTGCATATACTATAAAGGGTTGATTTCAGCCAGACTAAAGTAATAATTTGTATTTTTATAATGTCATATAAAAGCTTTAGCCCAATTCCAGTGAGAGGTGGTAAAAGCTCGTTCAGTTTTATCCGAAACAGACAAACGTGAATCTGGCAAAGTTCTATTGTGTTGGTTGTTGTACAGATCATGCCAGTTCAGAAATTAAATGTCCGGTGAGTGGCGCTAATAGATTAATGCTCTATTGCATTTGAAAATAATGTAGAACTTACGTTAAACCACACCCTAAATCAGATATCAGTAAAATCCAATATCGGTCGACCTCTAATATTACTAATAATATTTGTTTTATATTTTTGAAGTGTCACATAATGTGAGATTTAGCATTAAATAATCAAAATAAAATAATCAAATGAGATGGTTATTTATTATATAAAACATTAATATAGCAAAAATAGCTATTATAAAAAAAAACACAGCTACTGCGATATAAAATCTTATACCATCATAATTTAATCCAAAAGTTTGCTTGCATATACTTTAAAGGTTTGATTTCAGCTTTAGCCCAATTAAAATCATACCAGTCCGATTTTTATGAAGTCGAACTAAAATACTTAATGGGACTGTAGCTAAAAAAAAAAAAAGTCAGATAAAATATGCAGTTTAATCCTTTAAATCATTAATCAATTATGCATTGTGTCATGAATAGCCTACTGGGATAGACAGATGAAGACTGTATCTCAACTATTCACTCTAGCTTGTTAATAATTGTGTATGTAAACGTACTTCATACGAGGAAAACAACCAATCAAGATCCATTATACTATTTCAGAAAAATTTGCATCCATAGAACATAATTCTTCCTAATCAGTGACAAATGGAACAGTGTTAATCATCAGCCATTATTATTGTAAAGCATTTTTCACCGCATGGCACAGCGTAACCCAACAATTCAACACTGTAAGGTTTCTCACATCACAAAACACACACAGAAAACAACAGCGTCTGTGGCATTACTCAGAATGGTTGCCCTCTGTGTCACTGGAGTCTTCCTCACAGCAGTCTGACAAACATTCACAGGAAGTGAAGTCTATGTTTACAGGAAGGATGAGGTCATAGTCTGTCCTCTTTGTGGCTGGCCTGAACTTCAACAGTGTGTGGGTGTGTGTTTTGTGTGTGTGGACCAGAATTCTGAATGACAGCTCCAAGCAGCTGCATACTGCCAATTCACAATGACCAGGTGGGAATGCTGATTGCCTTCACACACAAACAGGAAGTGCCTCTTAACTCTTAACCCAGGCTTAACGGAACAAGCCAGGCTCATTGGAAAAACATGCAAATGAAACAACACTTTCAAACTGAAATGTCCAGTGAGAGGTGGTAAAAGCTTGTTCAGTTTTATCCGAAACAGACGAACGTGAATCTGGCAACGTTTTATTGTGTTGGTTGTTGTACAGATCATGCCAGCTCAGAAATTAAATGTCCGGTGAGTGGCGCTAATAGATTAATGCTCTATTGCATTTGAAAATAACGTAGAACCTACGTTAAACCACACCCTAAATCAGATAACATCAACAAAAGCCAACATGAAATAAAAACACATTTACTGATGCAACCATGCCATTTTACCTGAGTGTCGTGACTTATAGTTCATAGAACTCATGCCATCACACTCCAAATCGCAAGTGCAATGCTGTACCGGGTGAGCTTCTGAGCATGTTTACAACATCAGAAAATCCATATACTGTATATGAAGCTGGTTTTGTGATGCAAACATCAAAATGTATTAGTTTGGTAAAAGTTTTTGAAATTAAGTCTTTATCAATCAACCTTCTGCCCCCATAATTTGTGTGAAAACAAATACAAGTTGTTGGTGTTTTACTGCCACTGTCAGGGGTTAAAGCAACTTTTTTTTATGGGGCGCCCCGGGGCAGCACATGCAAAGCATGCAATGACTGTGGCAACTTTAGCATTTGAAAGGATACTATGGCAAAGTTATTGCTTTCTTTATTCAAACTATTTTTTTTTCATGAATATATGGTTGACCTGAAGAATGAAAGCTATATCATACACTTGGAAAATGATGAGCTATATCACCACTTTTCGACACTAGGGGTGTGACGATAAACTTAGCTCAAGAGATGAGACAAAATGCAGATACTTGATTCACTAGAACGAGACAATATTTTAATACAATTTTTAAGAAATTTTCAATGACAAAATATTTGTCTTTTAATTACAAAAAAGTAAAACAATGCAGTTGTATTTAGAAATATTGTAACTAATCTATGGCTATAACTAATGATTATTTTGGTAATGAAGTAATCTACTGATTATTTTGACAACTGAGTAATCTGATATTTTTTAGTAACAAACAGACCGAAGTGAAAACCAGGCTTTAGTATGACTATTTAAATATAAACTAACGATGAGGCAATAATAATTGGCTCAAATAAAATCAAAACCAAGAAATTACATGATTGTATTGAACAACACTGTTAAAATACATAATGTAATATGCCTATACATAATATGAACATAACCAACTTAAGTACACTATGTATTAAAACAAATACCTGCAGAAGGCGCCAACGGCCTGGTGACGTTTCACTTTACAGCGTGATAAAACGATGTTTAAATCCATTTAATTTTAATATTTGGCCACATGCAGGAACTTTTATTTTGAAATTGTGATGTACCATACATGGCATATTTAGAAATAGGTTGATGTATTCTCCTGTGTTGGCAAAGGTTTATAAATGATTTACGTTACAAATCTAGTGAGATAATGCACACTGTTTTTCCAGATGAACGTTAAGCAATTCAAATTCACAGTATATGCAGAGGAAGAGTTTAGCCCCTTTCACACATACAGTACTGGTAAATTACCGGTAAGTTACCATTAATAGATCATGTGTGAACAGGACCTTTTCAAAAATCCCGGTAAATTTGTTCTGGCAATCATATCGTTCTTATGGAGATGACATGATTACTCTGAGCTGTTTACAAAGCTCCGCTGCTTTTTAATTAGTTATTCTATGTAAATATGCGCTAAATGGACATCTTTGACCATTGCGCCTCGCAGCTTTTTGTCGCGCTTCTCCATTCATCAGGGCTGCGACTCCGCAATTGGATACTATTATGCGTGTCTCGTGTTTATAAGAGCAAAACGTTCTGATTAGCTAGTAATATTAGTTTGGTTGAGAGTGAAAGCTGTGCTCCTCTCATACCATTGGTAGGCGAAGTCATGGACTCAAAAGTGATGTCAATCAACAAGATGTTTTTTTTTTAATGTAGGACTATTTTTTTCCGCAGCCAAACTCTGCACGCCGGAGATCCGGCACGGTGCCAGAGAACTTTAAGTCCTGCACTATTGTTCATTTCACCTAGAAACTGCAGTGAAGGTAGGTAGGTTTTTGCAAAAGTGCAGGTGGAGGCATGATTTTCAGATGAGACTGTGTTGATACAACTCAAGACATTAATAGTGCTTTTTACTAAAGCAAGCAATTATTATTGATCATGCTTTTTGCACAGACCCAAACTATAGGTATTACATTTTAGGGTGCAACTCATTCTGTTTATGCTAGGGATGTGAATTGTACCTCAAATCATGTAGTTTGTTGAACTACATAGCAACTACAACACACAAAATCCACTCAGAGCACCTGCAACTGTACAACAATTCCCTGACTACCACCCACAACCCCCTTGCATTGAGCCAAAGAGTTTTAAACTGGCAAACAACACTCAAACAAGGAACAATCATGGTGCATCTTTACAATTACATTGATTGTTCTTTAAATTGCTGATTTGTTCAGCAACTTTACAACACATTACAAGGACATCAACAAAACCAGCTGCAGACAGCAAACCACTTATGTGCAATTACCTTAAAAAGCCAGTAAATTGCCTGCTATATCCACATAGTTCTGGCGTGTTATGAAAGTACATGCGTTTAAAATATAGTTAATATTTTTATTATGGTTCTTCATGTTTTAGGACCAAAACTCTGGGTATGGGGCAATGTATTTGCTTTTATGCATTTGAAAAATGGCTAAATAAATGATAAAAGTAAAATGTTTCCAGTTTCCAAAGTTTCCAATGTGATATTTATATAATACAGAAACTGTGACATGTCACCCTCATCCTCAACTTTGACATATGGGTCTCCAATTAGCACCACACAGTTGTGAATATTCTTCACTTTCCTGTGGACAAGTCTATGTTTAGTGTGTCATTAGTGTCCGCTGTCTTGAGACTCATCTGCATATGCTGGAATTCAACTGCCTCAAACTGGCTCTCATTAGATATGATGTTTCCCGGTACAACTGTGAAAAAGATACCTCCCATTGAGACCGAACATATCGGAGGTGCCGCAGCTCTTGCAAATAAGGTGCGATTATAACACCTGAAGTGATTATTACATCAGTCCTGTGCTATTCACATCACAGCTACACTTATCACATCAATCACATATGAGGATAAAAACTGCCACTGAGAAAGTCCAGCACAGGGAAACATCTTTAAATTACCATGGCACACTTCAGAGGCAGAGGGATGTCTTTGAATGCTGTGACAGCATTAGGTGAGGATGGAGTCAAAGAAAGACAGAGGGAGGTTAAGACCAGGCAGCGCAAACATGTTTCAGCTGTCAGTCAAAGTCTGGATGTAGTGAGCACACATCACAGCAAGTACAGTGTGAGGTTTATGAAGGAAAGGTCAGAGCTGTCAATCAAGCTGGGAGAATAACAGGATAAAGTGACACAACGAGAGGTTCTCCAAGAAACCAAGGTTAATGTGCCGGTTGGGAAGCATGAGGTCTTCAGTGTAGCACTGAAATTGTAGGTTAGCGCACTCAAAAATAAATGTTTGATAGCCCTTGTTCATTTTATGTTGCATTGTATTAATTGCAAAAAGCAATGTGAATATTATCAGTTTGTATTCAAAGTAAAAAGACATTAAAACAGGTTTGAAACAACATGAGTGTACTTAAAAATATACTGTAAGTAGTTTTATTTTGGGGTGAATCAAAGCATTATGGGGTAATTGACATTAAAGTATAGCTGAGATTTAGCTGACAAGGAAATAGCACTGATATAGCAATGCTCTTAATTTTCTAGGAAATTTATATTTGCATAACAAGAAACGACTAAAAACACATCTGTTCCACCTTTATTTGACCCTCTAACTCTAACACTTTCTATTCTATTTTAATTCTACTTTATCTATATTTATCTTTTTTTTTTTTACTGTGTTTACTACTATTCATTAGGGTAATTGCCCAACAATAACAATTAAATGGTTTGTTGTTTGTCAGAAGGACTAACGCTTCCTCTGATCTCCACTAGGGGTCCCCAATGCATATGTTCTGTCTGTATCCCTTGCAACTGATGTTCAGAAAGTTTCAGAACTAAAACCATCATGTGTAAATCACATTTGAAAAGCATCTCTTTGCTTAGCAGGGATAACTCACTTGAAACACAAATCAAAAGCCGTAATGGAAGCTGTGTAAAGGTGCCTGCAGTTGGCCTCTATTAAATCAGCAGCAGTGGGATTGTGCAAGAATATGGAAATAGAGCAGAGGATGATGTTCATAACCGGTCTGCCATGTGAGAAATATGAGGTGGGGAGGATTGGATGTGCATCTGACTGTTCTGACACAACTGGTCTCATCTTCTTTTCAAATTAGCTCAACTCATGAAGCGCTGTGTGCTCCCAGTCCATTAGATGGTACCCTTGCAAATAAAGCCTCAAATATGACAGCCATTTTCATATTAGCCCATTTCAAATCAGGTTAAAAGCCAAATGAAATGCAGTTCACACCTCACTTCCATAATGTGAAATATTTCTAAGTGAATCAGGAGAAAACTGTAGGAAGGAAGGAAGGAAGACTTCACAAATAAGAGAGATCAGTAATGTCAGCCATAAAAGAAAGTTCTTTCAGAGGTGGAGCAAGTTACTGCATTCTGATGAATGATTCAGATTTATTTCTCATATATCCGGAATGTGTATTCAGGAAGCTAATAAGGTCAATTTTGATTGCACAGTAAGTTTAAATGCTTTCAAAATTCCTTTCAAAAAGTATTCCCACAGCAAGTTGAACACAACTCAAAACAGATGCTTTGTTTGGATTTTTCGCAGTTAGCAGCCCATTAGGCTGTCCCTGCAGCAAATGATCCATCGAGCGCATAATTGATGTCAACGGATGCTTTCGTAAACATGGACAGCAGCCAGCTGCAATTGCAGCGCGGCAAGTAGTGCAAAAATTTCTTACCCTTGAAGAGCTTTTTCTCCAAACCAGTCTCCTTTACCTAAGGCCCGCAGATAGACAGGGGTCCCATTGGGTAGATCTTCTCGAGTAACGTTCACCTGCAATTACAGGTTATTGGTCATGAAAAGCTGGAAGGCTAACCACTGATTTGTTCCTAAAATATCAATTATTTAACTTTTACATTTGTTGCGGGTTGGCATTTGTCACACTTATGATAATAAATGATAGAGCAACAATAGAGAGAGTGTATTTGAAGGGATGAAGGGTCTTGAAAATGTATTCAGATTAATGGCCAGTTCAAGGAAGAATTTTGAAGAACTGACACACAGCTCTTTTCCTTACAATATTTCACAGTGACCACCACGTCTGTCAAGCTTCAGAAAGACAATGAAACTTAAAGTCTAAATCCTCTGAAGTCAGTCAATAGCTTCATGTGAGGAACAGGCTGAAATTTATGTAGTTATTATTCACTAAACATCTTACCCTTCACTAAAGCTCTCGAATCTAAAAGGTTAATTGGGAATAGTTTCCAGCTGAAATGAACACTAGTTGCAGTAAAAGACCAACCACTTTACAGGGCAGATTATTTATTAATAAAGACTTATTTTCATTCAGTTACAATTTTGTTGTAGTCCACCCAACATTAAAATGTATTCCTTCATTGAAAGGTAAGATTGTCAGTGAATAATTACTTACATTTCATTAAGTTCTTCATACAAAGATTTTGTATAACTTTCAAAGATTTGGAAGATAGCACACAGCCCATATGGACTTTTATGATACTTTTTATGTTGGTTTCTGTCGGTTTTGGAGCTTGACATACGTGGTCATAATTAAGTACTGTATTGCTGTATGTGAAAATGCTGCATGAAAATTCTTCAAAACGTCTGAGCTCCCTTTTAAGACTTTTGACTTTTTGTCTTCAGCCTGAATATAGGTTTGAACAACATTAGGGGGAGTAAATGATGACAGGAAAGAAACTTTTCTTCAAAAGTTGTTCATGCATACAACCTTAGTGGTGTTCTGTCTCTGTGCTGGAAACGATCTTACCTTTCCCTTGCTAATGATAAAGAACGTGTCCCCTCTGGCACCTTGTCTGATAATGTACTCTCCATCACTGTAGTGAGTCTGAGAAATGAGATAAAGAAAGAGAGGCAAAGAGAGAGAATTACTAAAGTGTAATTTTTTTCCCTTCTGGTCCAATTTTCACAGTGTTGCTCCATCACAATCATCCTCAAGCCATCATGAAGACAGTGCTTCAGTCATGCAACAGGCCGCTTCAAGGCTGCAACACCAAAACAAGAACAGAAGTCCTCATAGCAGTAATCCACGCTACCGGCAAACCACAACAGCACCCGATGCAAATGTAACTGAGAAACTTCGGCTGAAACCTCAATATTTAGACTACACTGTAAAAAAAAGTCTGTAAAATTTAAAGTAAAAAAAAAGGCAGCTGTGGTTGCCGGAATTTTACCGTAAAAAATACGGTAGCAACGTTTTAGGTTTTACGGTTTTAACTTAAATTTACAGTTAAATACCGTAATTTCATTAACTGATATAATGTTAATATACCAACCTATTGAAGTACTGAAATCTGTTTTGTACCTTTGTAATACACTGATAACCACCAAAAGCAGGTGGTGATGAGAAAGTCACATGATGAACCAAAGCCTATCACAAGCAGCTTTTAAATAATAACATATATAGAAGGTGCACAGCGTCATTCACACAAACACTAAACATAATCATCACACATGAAACTAAAATAATGCAATAAACATTAATTTAACAACATTAGGTGTAACACACAACCCTAATATACAAAACTGATAAGAAAAAACTAAGAATAAACAGTTATTTCAACAAAAAAACATCAAATTTGAAATGTAATGCAGGGAATTCTGGGCATGTCAATTTACGGTTATTCACTGTAAATTATACGGTCTTTTTCACTTCCAAAAACGGTATACTACCGTAAAATTAATGTCCAATACAGTTTTTCACCGTATATAGTAGGGGAATTTACCGTTAACCATTTAACAGGTTTTTACTGTAGCATTTTTACAATCTTTTACCGTTAAATTCAGTCATTTTTTACAGTGTACAGTTATTTTAAGGCCTGAAACAAACCCTACAAAAGTGCAATTTTTCTACTTTTGTTTCAACTACAGTTATGAAAGATACCTCAAATTGTGTGGGTTGTTGTGGAGAGGTGTGTTGTTTTTTGAAGCACTTGGACTTCAGATTATAGAGAGCAGGATGTTATAAAGGCTTGGGGATGCAATCTGTTGACTTGGGCCAATAAATAACCACCTAGGATCACCTAGAACACCATAGGAACTGCATAGCAATGTGATGAAACCTCTCAGAACACCATAGCAACCGCATAGCAATGCCCTGGCAACTAGCCACATCCATGGCAATTTTTCTAGCACCACTTACTTTTTCTCCAGCAAAATATTTTTTTTTCTAAATGTGTTTTATGCAATTCATAACATAATGCGAGTAGACCATTTTCTTTTACAGCCAGTTTTCTTTGGTCAAGTAATTTAATGGCAGAGCAACAGCTTGAAAAGGATCGTGTATAAAAAATATCACTGATTATAACAAATAGTGGCAAAAGGAATGCTTGGAATACAAACTACTGGCACTCAAAAGCAAAATATATAAATAACCCTTAATTATTTTTTTTTATTAAATTAATTTTACAATTTACTTATGCATTTTATAAAAAAATGCATTGTGAATTAACACGAATGAACACTAAACAATTGTATTTTTAAACTAACATTAATAAATGATAATAATGATAATAAATGCAAGAAATGTATTGTTGATTTTTAGTTCATGTTAGCTAATCATGAACTAATGTTGGCAAATAAGACCTTTTTGTAAAGCATCACCAATAATAATAATAATAATAATTTTTTACCAAATATCACAGGCATAGCATAAATAAGACATATTTGTTACCTTGAATTCTAAAGCTTGTTACCGGCACAGTAACCACAAAAAACATTAAGTATACAACAACAGCAATCTGACCTTCTTGCTTCTTTTTTTTTTACCTTGCTTGATTTTTTATTTACCACATTTGATTGACTTAATGAAATAAATAATAATTATTATGTTTCTACAACCATGATGCAATGGGATTGTCATGATATATGAGTTTTCTTTGCGTGTACTGTTCCTGACAACAGCCTATGTAACTGAACTATCTGTCCTCTATTGTTGGTCAAGGCCAAACAAAATCCCTTCGGGTAGAAGTTTCAACAGAGCTCATCATCTCAAGCCCAATGACCTGGACATCAAGACCAAACACATTTCTCATAATTTCAAAGATCAAGCCCAGTTCCTGAAACCCTGAAAGATCTGATTAGTGTACAGTTATTTTAAGGCCTGAAACAAACCCTACAAAAGTGCAATTTTTCTACTTTTGTTTCAACTACAGTTATGAAAGATACCTCAAATTGTGTGGGTTGTTGTGGAGAGGTGTGTTGTTTTTTGAAGCACTTGGACTTCAGATTATAGAGAGCAGGATGTTATAAAGGCTTGGGGATGCAATCTGTTGACTTGGGCCAATAA